>NC_056741.1:390919767-391138784 GCF_019279795.1 Protopterus annectens | reverse complement strand
TGCTGCGTGTCTGTGTGTCTATGTGCCTGTCTGTGTGTCTGTTTGTCTGCATGTGTGTCTGCGTGTGTCTCTGTCTGTGTGTCTATGTGCCTGTCTGTCTGTGTGTCTGTTTGTCTGCATGTGTGTCTGCGTGTGTGTCTGTCTGCGCGTGTCTGTGCATGTGTATCTGCATGTGTGTCTGTGTGTGTGTATCTGTGTGTGTGTGTGTGTGTGTGTGTGTGTGTGTCTGTCTGTGTGTGTCTGTCTGTGTGTCTGTCTGTCTGTGTGTATGCAAGTTACATAACACCAACTCTCTTTATCGTTGTCCCAGATTTCAGACCTTTCCTCCTCTACATTATTTAGTTATTTCAGGGATTTTAGTGGTGCGCATTCGAGAGAGAGAATTGCATCTCATGTGCTTTTTACTAGGGGTGGAGAGTGGGGGAAAAAGTTTAGTTTTGATTATGCCAAGTTTGCTAGAACTGTTAGTAGCATTTTTATTCCGATTGCTGTGCTTTCTACTGTTATGGTATGTTGGTGTACACTGAAACTGTACTGTGTAGTACTTTAAAGTGGGAGGATGCTGCAGTCCTCAGACTGTCAGATTGTGGAGAATCTACGTGGTAATTAAAAAGGTGTCTTGTTTGCCATCCATTCCCATTTGCAATATTACTAGCTTATAATTTATGTGTGGAACATAGGCAACGTATTCGAGGTTAGCAGGCATTCCACCTGCCACTGAAACATTGACATATACAGTTATTTGCTCTCGGCTATCTCTATTAGTTAGAATTTGTTTGGCGAAATTATTTTGATTTTTACCTTTCTAGAGATTTAGTATGTTGACATGGGTCTGAGTGATGAGTATAGGGGCACAATGACCTCTCTTGATCTGCATGCAAACCCTTTTGTGATTAGGTGGCCCACACAGCAGGATTTTCTAACCACAAAGGGGATGACTATGCACTTATTGGCATTTAGCTTAAGGCCATGATTTTGAGACCAGCTATCCGTCTGAGTGAGACCCTTTTGGAGGATGTCTGTGTCAGTCAGAGAGTTAATTATAGCCCCTAGTTTGCAGTCGTCTGTGAACCTGGTCAGCCATAGTCCTCCTGTGCTTGTCTGTACCTCTGAGAAGTATATTCTGAACGGTATATTCTGAACAGGAGGGGTCATGGTACTGAGCCCTGGGGAACACAATTTGTAACCGGTTTAGAGTCAGACCTAGCTCCCACAACTCTCACCATGTGGGTTCTGTCCGTGAGCCAATTGGCAACCCATCTTGTGACATAGGGTTTTATGTTCAGGCTGGTGAGCTTGTCTACAATGGCATGAAATGAAATAAAAACAGAGGCAAACATTGTAATATTTCATCTTTTATTGCCCATGAAATAAATAGTGCAACAGTAGTGACACCTAATGTAACATGTGAAGTCCTGCATTAACAAGACAACATACTCCAAAGTTATGTATGTCCAGTTAGTAGAAATAGTCGCAGACTTGGACATTCCAATTATCTGTGTAGCATTTAGTTGTCCCTAGTTGGCTTCTCTTTGGCTGCAGCTAGCCTTTGTAGTCTGCAGTGAGGGAATAGACAAAGGCAAACATAGCTTTGCTATTGAATGAGGAATTCCATGCATAAAACAAAGTTGTCTGACTGCCAGGATAAACTAGCACTGCTGTACTATTTCCAAGTAGGACAGAGGAGCAGACATGACCCCAGCTTTTGAATCATAATAAACTGATTGTGTAAGCAGTTAACGGCTGTTGGACCAGAAGTGCCTCCAGCAAGACTGTCATTTTCAATAGTTCACCCTCTGTGCGGTGATAATTCAGATAATGTGTTGCTGATAAGAGGGATGCACTGGGGAACCACATTTCCCTTCAAGTATGAATTGCAGGGTTTATACGTCTAGTTGTAGAATGGAAGAAAAGTAATCAATTGTACAGGCATTTCCATACCTCTGAAAAGCAAAATGCGTGAGGGAATAGAAACTTGTGTTTCGGTAAAGCTGTATGGGCATGTAAGTTGTAATACTGGTAGTTTTGGAAAAAGGTTCATATGACTATTTCACCAGTAGACTTAAAAATCAAACTGTTAATAGGAATTCATATATATATATATATATATATATATATATATATATATATATATATTACACACACTCACACACACGTGTATGTGTGTGTGTGTATATATATATATATATATATATATATATATATATATATATATGTGTGTGTGTGTGTGTGCGTGTTTTAAAGGCAAAAACAAAGATCACTAAGATATATGATGAATAGTGATGTGGTGGATGTTTATAAGGAGAAACACACAAAGGGTGTGTAAGCATGTATAATAAGCATGTTCGGTATATATTTCTCCGAAGTACAGACAAAGGCGGAGGGACTGTGGCTAACTAAGTTCGCAGATGACTGTAAATTGGGTGCAATAATTGACTCTCCAGCTGACACAGACATCCTGCAAAAGGGTCTCACAGAGACAAACACCTGGTGTTAAAGTCACAGCCTCAAGCTAAATGCCAAAAAATGCATAGTAATCCCATTTGGGAAAAACAAAGTACCTACAAACTACCACATAGATGGGAATCCACTAAGTACAGAAGAAGTAATTAGGGACCTGGGTACCCAAGTAGATAGCATGCTCTCCTTTGAGAACCACATAGCCAAAATGGTCAGGAAATCCTTCTATGTGGCACACCTGATCACAACGGGTTTCTCATCCAGATCCAAGGAGGTGATTGTGCCCCTTTACTCCTCACTCATTAGGCCCATAATAGAGTACAATGCCTCATTTGGGATGTACCTCACTAGACACCTGCAACAACTAGAAAGACTACAGAAGTACCTCACTAAGAGGATTAAGGGCCTTAAACAATTAGCCTATGAAGCACGACTAAAAATGCTCCAGCTCTTCTCAGTCGCTTACTGTCTGCTCAGAGGTGACCTATGCCTGACCTATAGGGCCATGTCAAACTCTGAACTAATGGACATGCTTCACCTCAAAAAAAGGAGATCCCTCAGAACCACTCGTTCCAGTGACTTGAACCTATGTAGAACAATAAACAGGACATGCTGGAGGGATAGATTCCTGTCCCAGTGACTCCCCTCACTCTGGAATAGAATCCCAAACCAACGTAATCTTGCCTCTCTGGCTTTGTCTCCAATCCTTCCAACCTAGACTGACCTTCTAATATACTTATTCCTAATCCTGTCCATCCTCATCACACCCAATGCAAATCTAAACATCTTTAACTCTGCCACGTCCAGCTCTGACTCCTGCCTTTTTGTCAATGCCACGGTCTCCAACCCATATAACATAGCTGGTCTCACTACCCTCTTGTAGACATTCCCTTTCACTCTTACTGGTACTCGTCTGTAACAAATCACTCCTGACACTCTTCTCCACCCACTTCATCTTGCCTGTACTCTCTTCTTCACCTTTCTTCCACACTCACCATTACTCTGAACTGTTGATCCCAAGTATTTTTCTGTCTTAGTCCTGCTGACCTTCATTCCTGTTCTCCCTAGAGCATATCTCCACCACTCCAAGGTCTCCTCCACCTGTTCCCTACTCTCATTACAGATCACAATGTCATCTGCAAACATCTTAGGTTTTATGAAGTAAAAAAACAACACACTGCAGAAGCAGAAAAAACAATCAAAAAACAAAACACACACACAGAGACTGGAGTAAACGGTCACTATCCAAGCTTTTACTGTGCTTTCTAGTACTTCGGCATAACGCCTTCCAGGGAATAATTCCAAAAAACATTATTTGTCTTGATATCAGTGCTTTAGTATTAGTTGAAATTCAAATAATGTTTTTAAGTTACAAATGTTTTCATGCTAAATGTTATTTGATTTATTAGCTCTTTGGCACATATTTGCTGAATACATATGAGGTGTTATATTCATAGAGTTTTAGTGTTTAAGAATGCGGGTTTTTCATATGTGTGCATTATTTGGATTCACTTCATAATCTCGAAATACTGAAATCTCGAATTTCAGTTTTTTGAGACCATGAAATCAAATCCACACAACACCAAAACACCAAAACTGCGAAGCCCAAAACCGTGAAATTCAAAACCTAAAACACAGCACACACCAGACTACATATATACCACAACACCCACATCACAACATGAACATATGCACAAACCTACAATACAAATAAACAGGGGGGCAAGCAATCCTGCACCCCCCATTTGGGGGGGCTGCTCCCCCCACACCCCCCTACTTGTATATACTAACTCCGAGATCACACAGTGAACAAAAGCAAACACACACATTCTACAGTCCCTCACGCACACATCACACATATCAGCACACTCACATATACTCAAACTCCCACCCAAAACCCTTACAAAACATTTACTTAACTGACATAACACCGAACACCACTCGCATACAATCCTGGACATTACGTAGCATAAAGCCATAACCGCACATTTGAGATATTCGAATTCGCAATTATGCACTTTCGCTATTTTCAAACTTCGTCTTTATAGTCTTGAGATACTGAAATTCAACATTTCAGTATTTCAAGATTATAAAGTGTTGCTGCATTATATCTGTATAGCAAAATGAAATGTCAGCAATTAGTATGTCAGAGTTGAGTAGCTTATTCAGCTGTTAATATTTTGATGCATTTTTGTCACCATGACTCACCCGTTGGTTAATTGCTTCATTGAATTGCATTTATTCATCACTATCCTTGTGGTGAATTATTCCCTGGAAGGCATTATGCCGAAGTACTAAGAAGCACAGTAAAAGCTTGGATAGTGACCGTTTACTCCAGTCTCTCTCTGTTTTTTTTTTGATCATTTTTTCTGCTTCTGCAGTGTGTTTTTTTTTTTTGCAATATGTCAGTAGCTGGAGCATCAGATATTAGAGAAATACCTGATCTTAATTCTGGGTCTAACCCTTTCTCATACGCTGAGATGTGGAAAGAAAGGGATGAGAAGTTGGCCTTATCTGACCCTTGGTCTTGTGTGAAGCTTGGGGCCCAACTGGCAACCAGATACGAGAAATTGGAGTCGTTGCTTATTAAAGAAGTGTCTTTATTTTATGACACTAGATTGCTGGAAAAGTACACTAGTTTGAACTTGACTCCTAGGGGCTTGACAGTGGACAAGTTGCCAGCTTCTGAATTTTTGTAAGCTAAATCTGACTTATTGGAAGAATATCTCTTTGCAGTGTAGCTTAGGGTGGTCAAAGGTTTTGGTTAAAATGAACAACCACCTTCATGATAAGGTACGGAGCTCAATTTTGGAGCCATCGGCCAGTGCATTTGCAAAGAAGATGAAGGAAATCCACTCTAGGGTGGGTAAAGCTGAGACTGAGATCCTTGGGTGAAAACACAACAAATTGGCTAGAGATGATTGGGATTACACGAACAATCTTATCTTCCAATGGCAGCGTAAACCTCGTAGAGGCAAGTCCACCTTAAGAAATTCAGCCCTAAGATCTCGTAGTTCACAAGATTCCTCATTTTCATCTACAGAGGCCAGTACCAGTATTAATGGAAGGAAGAGCGTGTCGTTTGAAGAGCTAAATGTGGATGGCGACCAACAAGTGCAGCAGAATAATACACAATGTGTCAGTCCCCAGCAGACAACAAGTAAACATGGTCGGAGATGTCAGAACAGGAAAAAATGAAATACATAATGACTCTGTTAGAAATAGTAATGACATTCAAGCTGTTGCAGCTTTATCAAATGTGGTAAATGCTTTTGAAAATCACAGGTATGTTGTTGTTTGTCTTTCGGCTTTTCCCGGTTAGGGGTCGCCACAGCGGAACTCCGGTCCGCTAATGATTGGCAGTAGATTTTCACGAATGCCGAGGTGCCAGCTCAACGTTCAACCTTCAATGAAGGCACGCCCATTTACGTATGTCTTTCGAATGCCCACCCAACCACGGGGAGGACATGCAGACTCTACACAGAAGGCACTCCTCGCACTCCAGCCAAGAATCGAACGGGAGAACCTCTTGCTGTGAGGCAACAACGCTACCGCTGCACCATTGCGGTATTGAAAATCACAGGTATGTAGTAAGTAACATTTATAATGTTGGTCAAGAGGTTTTGGGGAGTCGAGGTGGTGCTTTGAATGCTATTAATCTATCGGATTTGCAAATTGATAATAACATTAACAGTTTCTTGATGAAGGGTGTAAAATTCGTACTGACTTATTTTCTTGATGGAGCTGATATCATGTTGGAAGTAGGGCGTTTTTGTCATAAATCACATTTAAATTTTTTTTTTTTAGTAAATCAGATACTATTGATGATGTGAATAGTTCCTCTGATGACAAACTGCTTTTGAATTTATCGTTACATGAAAATGAATTTGTTGACATTTTCATAGATGAGAGTGAACATGAACATATTTTAGATAATGGCACAGGTGGCTTTTCATTTGGAACTGGTTATGGGAAATTTAAAATATCTAAGGTCCCATTTTTCAGCTCTTTTGACCCCCCCTAGGAGATCTTCGGTGATAACAGCTTTTGAAAAAGTACTATGTAAGCAAATACAGGAAGAACATAGGAAGTTTTATAATAGTATTAAGCCTCATAATTTAATAAAGAATGAACAGGAGGCTTTATAGCATTTACGTAGTATTAATGATTGTTATGTATTCACACAGGCTGACGGGGGGGGGGGGTAACTGGGTGGTTATGCCAAGGTCAGGATATAACCACATGGTGGAGAGTTTGTTACAAGATGACTGTGTTTATGAATGGTTAAATGCAAATTTCCTTGATGCTTATAATGATTCTCTACTGAATTTACTTGAAAAAGGAGAGAGACTGGGATTTTTTTTCTTCCCAGGATGTCAAGAAATTGCATATCAAACATCCTAAACTGGCTAGGTTTTATGCAATTCCCAAAGTGCACAAAGACTTATTTAATCCACCTGGCAGGTCCATAGTATCAGAGGTAGGGGGTTAACTTCAGAATGTGGGGATATTTCAGGATGCACAGTTAAAGGAACATCTTAGTCGTGTCCCTTCATATATTACGAATGGAAAAGAGCTATCTGATATTATGGGAAGCATGGAATGGAAGAAAAAAGAATATTGCTGGGCTTGTATGGATGTAAAATCATTATATACCAATATTTCCCATCTGTGGGGTTTAGAAGCTGTAGCTAAGTTGTTGGGAGAAGGACCCAGACCAAATTTTTTATTACAGCTTTTAGAGTTTGCACTCACTCACAACATTTTTATGTTTGGAGATTCTCATTTTTTACAAAAATCAGGTACAGCAATGGGAGCATCATATGCCACCTCATATGCTGTAATTTTTATGGGGTTCTTTCAAGATAGACATATCTATAGGAACACATATTTTGTTCAGAACGTGGTAATTTTCAAACGATATATTGATGATTTGTTTTCTGTATGCAAAGGGGAAACCAGCCAGTCTGAACAGTTTATGCTGGAAGTTAACCAGAATCAGTGTGGTATTACATTTACTTACAAAACACATAGGGAGAACATACAATTTTTAGATATAGAGTCTTTTGTTGGGAAGGATAGCTTGGTCTCTTTCAGACCTCATTACAAAGATACAGCAGCTAACATTTTTTTAAATGCAGATAGCATTCATCCAGAAAAAGAAGTTATGTACCTACCATAACTTTCCATGTTAGTTGTCCTTCCTCTCGCCTTCCTTCTTGCTGTTTGGGTTCGGAGCCATTCCTCAGCTCCAACTCGGCCTACTTCTATAGCCCGAGAGCTATTTACTGGCTTGAGGCTAACCCTTATTCCAGAATGCCCAGCATCAGCTACTCAGATCTCATTTGTGATAGCGCACACTAGACATATAAAGTAACCAGTAACCTAAAACTAATTCACAAAAATAACAGATCAGAGTAAACTGTCATAAACTTACCTGGCATGTGAACCAAGAAAAAGGAAATCAGCCAGTGAAACCATAGTGAGCTCCTCTCAATCCTCCAGGAAGGGGGGAAGTAGGAGGGGATGTGTAGGGGGGGATGCCAGAAGGAAGGCGAGATGAAGGACAACTAACATGGAGCATTATGGTAGGTACATAACTTCTTTATGTTAAGTTGTCCCATCTCGCCTTCATTCTTGCTGTTTGGGACAGTGCCCCTAGCACCTAAAGACCCCAGGTGGCTCATTGGAACAGACTCTTCAGAACAGCAGAACCAAAGGAAGGGAGACCACATCCACTTTGTAATGAGAGATAAAGGTATGAGGGTTTGCCCAAGTGGCAGCTGCACAGATTGAGTCTATGGACAATTTGGACTGAAAGGCTACAGACGTGGCTAATGCTCTAGTAGAATGACCTTTCGGTTTTGCTGGTAGATGTTTATGCCTTAACTGATAAATAAAGGCAATGGTGTCAGATAATCATTTGGATAAGGTCACCTTAGAAACTGGAAGGCCTTGCTTATTGTGAGCATAGGAGAGAAATAATTGGTCTGACTTTCTTAGCTCTTTGGTCCTATGGAGGTAAAAACGTAATTGTCTGTGCACATCCAGTTGGTGAAGACCATATTCTGCCTTGTTGCTATAATTGGGAAAGAAGACTGGGAGATCGATGGATTGATTTAAATTGTTTTCTGAACAGACTTTTGGTATGAAAGATGGGCTGGTTCTCAGAAAAACTCTCTTTGTGAAACACCATATATGGAGGACGAACACAAAGTGCTTGGAGTTCTGAAACATGTCTAGCTGAGGTAATAGCAAGCAGAAAAATTGTTTTCCAAGAAAGAAATTTTAAGGGACATGAAGCTGCTGGTTCAAATGGAGGCAGAATCAAAGAAGTCAAAACTAAACTTAGATCCCAAGGAGGAGGTGGATCCCTCACTGGGGGTCTAAGAAGAGATGTTCCTCTCATGAAGTCTTTGTAGAGCTTATGAGACATTATGCTAGAATTAAGAATTCCAATATGAAAATTAAATATGGCTGCCAGTTTGTACCCTGATGGTGGCAGCAGCCGCACCCGACTGGAAAAGCTCTGCTAGAAATTCTAGAATTTGATGGACTGGGGCTGAAAAGGGGTCTAAGTTTCTAGATTCTGCCCAGTAAGAAAACCTTTTCCATTTGCTAGCATAAGTCTTTCTCGTAATTGACTTATGGGAGGACACAAAAATGTCGCAAACTGCTGGGGAGATACTTGGAAGCCTGGCTAAGGTAGGAAGTGGAGAAACCAAGCTGTGAGCTTGAGAGTCTGAAGGGATTGGTGTAACCCGCCTGACTGATGAATCAACATATCTGGTCCAGAATCCAAGGCTGGTCTAGAAGGTGAAGGTGCAGGAACGGAAACCATATCTGTCGAGGCCAATAGGGGGCAATGAGGATCATTTTGCAACCTAACGATTTTGCTTTCTGTATGAGTCTTGGAATTAGGGGAAAAGGGGGAAATGCATAAAGGAGTCCCTGAGGCCAATCGTGGACTAGAGCGTCCCTGGGAGTTTGACCTGGAGGAGGAAGCAGGGAGAAGTAGCTGCTGCATTTGTTGTTGAGGGGGGTGACAAATAGATCGCAGCAAGGCTGGCCCCATTTGCGGAAGGTAAGGTCCGCAACTTCCTGATTGAGAGACCACTCGTGCAGCATGAGGATAGCCTTGCTGAGCCTGTCTGCTATTACACTGGATTTCCCAGGGATGTGCGTTGCTGTCAGAAAATGTTAGGAGGAAATCGCCCACTGACATAGCCTGAGGGTTTCTCGACACAAGGAGTAGAACCTGGTCCCGCCCTGCTTGATGATGTACCACACAACTGACATGTTGTCTGTTTGGATCGCAATAGTCCCAGAAGGAAGAGAGTCTTGAAAAGCTTGCAACGCTAGGAGTACCATTCTCATCTCTAGGACATTGATATGCAGATGGTACTTGTGAGGTTGCCACATGCCTTGGACTGTCCTGCCTAGATAATGCCCCCCTCCACCCTATCAGAGAGGCATCCGTTGTCACTGTGGCTACCAGAGGGGGTTGAATGAAAGGTCTTCCCTGAGTCACCAGTGGGGAGACCATCCACCAAGGGAGGTGTCTTTTGCATGTTTCTGTAATCAGGATCATGTGAGACATGGGTAGTTCCTGGAAGGACCACTGTGTGAAGAGAAGCCACTGAATGACTCTCATGTGGTAACGTGCTAATGGTACAAGAAGAATGGCAGCTGCCATGGAAACTAGAACTTGCAGGATATGTTTGACTTGGACCTTTTTGCTCTGCATTAGAAATTGGCGAATAGAGAAAACTATTTCCTGAGGTAACCTTGCAAACATCTGTTTTGTGTTTAATTCTGCTCCTATATATGTAACAGACTGACAGGGCAACAAGGCAAATTTTTTTAAATTTACTGTAATGCCTAGTTGGGTGAAGGTTGATATTGTATAATCCCGTGCCTCTAAGAGTTGATGCCCTGGTGGTAGCAGTTAGGAGCCAGTCGTCTAGATAGGGAACCACCTGGAATCCTTGACGTCTCAGGTGAGCCGTGACTACTGCCATACATTTGGTGAACACCCTGGGGGCTGTGGTGAGACCAAAGGGCAGAGCTCTGAACTGATAATGACGGGCCCCTACCCAGAAGCGAAGAAATCTCCCGGAGCACCTGTCCATTTTGATATGGTAGTATGCATCCTGAAGATCTATGGAGCACATCCAGTTGTCCTGACCCAGAAAGGGGAGAATTTACTGCAGTGTTACCATCCAGAACTTTTCTTTTTGTACAGATTTGTTCAATCTGCTGAGATCCAGTATTGGTCTCCAGTCCCCTGTCTTTTTTGGTACTAAAAAGAATCTTGAGTAAGTTCCGGATCCTAGTTGGTCTGCGGGGACTTCCTGAATGGCTATTTTTTCTAGCAGTTTTGAAACTTGAATAACTGCTTGATCCTTTAAACTGGGTGGGACATCTGGGATGGACTTTTTTGACTTTAGAGGGGGTTGATGAAAGGGGATTTTGTAACCTCTGGGTATGACAGATTGTACCCATTTGTCTCTTGTTATATTTTGCCAGGCTTTTGGGTACAGGGAAAGTCTTCCCCCGACTGTCTCCAGAGGTGAGCAGTCGGGCAACCTGTCAGGGATGCTGGAAGGGATCGGCAGAGAAAGTTTCTCTGTCACCCTGATTTTGCAGTCCCCCTCTGTCACGAGGGTGGCGTTTGCCATTGTTGTTGTTTCCCCCTCTGCCCCTGGGGGAAAAATCATCACGTGTGTCAGGCAAAGGTCCCTGGAACTTCCGAAACCACACCTTTCACCCTTCTGACCTTTGCGATAAGGTCGGTTAGGAGTGGAAAAATGGACTCCCACGGAAGAGAGGGTCTTGCCTTCCTGCTCACACCTGGTAAGCGTGTCTTTCACCTGAGGCCCAAAAAGCGAGGAGCCATCAAAGGGAGTATCTGTGAAGGACACCTGCAAGGGTGCCGCAAATTGACACAGCCGCAGCCAAGCATGTCTCCTGAGAGCCACTCCTGTACCTGCGGCTCTGCTCGCTCCATTGGCTGCATAGGAAATCAGCCTCATGGAGGAGTTGACTATAGAATTAAGGGTCGCAAGCTGGGAAGCTATTTTGGCTGATGCTCCCTCAGCTGTAGGATCTTGTAGGGTATCTCCAAGCTCTTTTAGGAGATCCCTTTGAAGTCGTGTGAAATGAGAGAGATAATTCAGGGACCTCATTGAGAAGGTCGCTGAGGAAAACATTCGCTTCCCATATCTGTCCATCATCCAAGACTCTTTGTTTGGTGGATGGACAGACGAAGAAGTTTCTGCTAACTCTTTCTTGGTGGCTGCTGCTACCACCATGGCATCAACTGGCACACCTTTAGAGAGAAATTGTTTGTTCTGGGGGGCTGTTATGAACTTATTTGGTTTCCTTGGAGTAGATGCTACAGAATCCGGAGCTGACCAAACCTTTCGAGCCACTACAGACCAAACCTTTCGAGCCACTACGGACATGAGTGGATCGAGAGGTGGAGACACCCAGGAGGTGGAGGGTCGGGAACCGAATGCCTCCAGGTATACAGACTAGTCCTCGGTAGGGGCTAGGGAAGACAGCCACCCCTCTGCCTAAGCATTTCAAGGATGTCTGAAAAGGAAACATCTTCAGAGGGGGACCCTTCTGATTCATCCAGGTCTGTATCTGAGGTGACAGACTCAGGGGAGTCTAGGTGCTTCCTCTTGCACTTCCTCTTCCGAGGCGGCTCCTCTGAGTGATCAGGGAGGCCTCGGAAGAAGAGGAGCCACCCAATGGGGTGTCCTGAAGCATAGGTTCCCTACGCTTCTGAGTCGGAGGAGAAGCAGAGGTTGGCACAGGCACCACAATAGAAGGAGCCGATGGGATTGATAGTAGGGCTGCTTCAGGGGACAGCACACACCGCATGACCTTAAAGGCATCACGATCCTGAGGCAAAGAAAGCTCCGGCACCGAGGCCAATGTGGGAGCCGAGCTCACCTGCGCCGAAGCTCCGAGAGGGAGAGCGGGGGTCAGACAAGGGACCGATGCCACTTCTCCCCTTGGAGCTGACGAGAGAGCTTTAGCTCCCAGATCCCACGATGGACAGAACAATCGAGGTGATCAGAGCCGACGTCGGAACCAAAGAGGAGATGATCGGCTTGGTTGGTTGTACTATCAGCGAGTCCATGGTTCCCTGCTCTGAACCAAGTGTAGTCGGAGGAGGAATGGAGAAAGAAGCGGATGGAGCCGCAACCTGAGTGATTTAAGCAAGAAACATTTTCTGACAGCATGAGTCACACTTTTTGAAGCTAGAAACTTTGGCCTTTGTAGACATGTTACACAACTATACTAAAAAACAAACAGTTAAGGGACAAAAAGGAGAGCCTCTAATTTAAACGGCTGTCCTAAGGGGGGGGGACTCTCTAATTTAAATGAGTTCAGGGGAAATAGAAGGTCTGCATGATATGGAGTGACGGCCAACAAAGCTACACCACACACAAGAAACAATGAGGGATAAATTACTATATCTAGACAAAAACTTAATTTTTTAAGGATAAACAATTATAATCATAAGAAAAAACTATACTAGGCCTGAGCCAGTAACGAAGCAACCTCGCAGCTGAAGCGACAAATGAGATCTGGGTAGCTGACGCTGGACATTCTCTGATAAGGGTTAGCCTCGAACCAGTAAATAGCTCTCGAGCTATAGAAGTAGGCCGAGTCGGAGCCGAAGATCGGCTTCGAACCCAAACAGCAAGAACGAAGGCGAGATGGAAGAACTTAATATCATTTATTAAATTGTTTGCCTTTTGGAGAATATAAACGCATTGGTGGTAACGTTTATGACAAGACAATTTTGGACAGAGAGTTTGATATAGTTACATCTAAGTTAGCTAGCAGGGGTTATTCTAAGGACATTTTGAAAAAAGCTGAAGATAGAGCCAGAGGTGATATTATTTCATCGAGATCATCAGGCAAAGTCCCTAGGTACAATGGTTCTAAGAAATTTTCTGAGGATGATATATTTTTTGTTAATAAATATTCTCCCTTTTCAGGATTTTGAAAGCCTTTGTACATAGATTTTGCCCATCATCAAACAGGATGATGAGGTAGGGAGGTTTTTTACTGGTAGGATTATGTTTTCACACAGTAGATTTTTTAATTTAAAAGAGTTACTTAATTTGAAGATCACCAAATAGCCACTGATAATGGCAGTTCAGTGGACACCTTCAGGTGTGGAAAATGCAAGATATGTGATAAGGTTAAGAACATTTCAGGGAGTTTGATTAATGGGAAAAAATTTAGGGCCTCAGGGTCTTATAACTGTAAAAGTAGCAGGGCTGTTTATGCCATCGGATCCAGTTGTCAGCTTATTAAATGGTATATTGGACAAACCAAAAGTATGGTTAAGAAAATAATTATGGAACATTTAGGTGATGTTAAAAATGTGAGGCTTAACAATCCTCTAGCTCAACATTTCCATTCTGTTCATAATGGAAGTACAAGTGATTTATTTTTTAGTGTATTAAGTAAGCCCTATGTAAAACAAGGTGTTGATCATGCACGTACCTTTTTAAGAATGGAGAGTAGATGGATTATCAAGTATCGGACCCTATGGCCAAATGGTCTTAACTTGGAATTGGATTTATATGTATAAAATTAGTCTTGATATCAGTGCTTTAGTATTAGTTGAAATTCAAATAATGTTTTTAAGTTACAAATGTTTTCATTCTAAATGTTATTTGATTTAGTAGCTCTTTGGCACATATTTGCTGAATACATATGAGGTGTTATATTCATAGAGTTTTAGTGTTTAAGAATGCAGGTTTTTCATATGTATATTATTTCTATATAGCAAAATGAAATGTCAGAAATTAGTATGTCAGAGTTGAGTAGCTTATTCAACTGTTAATGTTTTGATGTATTTTTGTCACCATGACTCACCCATTGGTTAATTGCTTCATTTAATTGCATTTATTCAGCACTATCCTTGTGGTGGATTATTCCCTGGAAGGCGTTATGCCAAAGTACTAAGAAGCACAGTAAAAGCTTGGATAGTGACCGTTTACTCCAGTCTCTGTGTGTATTTTGTTTTTTTGATAGGTTTTATAAAGTGCCAGAGGATCCCAAATTTCTGTTTAAATGTCCCTCTGCAGACCCTGCAACTATTTCAGTGTCTGCTGACAAGGCTTCCAAGATCCTGCCCTCCACTTCCCTGCTCCATTCAGACAAGGAGAGTAAAGTTATGGACAGAATGGGGAAGAAAGTTTATACATCAGCAACTCTGGCTGATTGCTTGCCTGTGCCAAATAAAGGCTTGTTGCTTTGGAACACTACTTGGGTTTCATGATTTTTGGAAATTATTCTGAGCTCATCAACAAAATTTTAAGACCACTAGTTTCTTTGTTTTTTTTTTTTTCCTCAACTCATGGTGGTGAGGTTGGAACTAGACAGATTCCGGTGCGTGTTCATTGTTTAAGGATTAGACACCAGTAAAATTGTACAATACTTGTGTTAGGGTTAATAGTTGTTGATCACTTGTTATGTAGCTTTCTTCAAATTTTTACCCCCATTTACTTGGTGATTAACACTTTTCTTTGGTTGACAGATGGCTGAATCTCACAGCTTGAAGCAGAGATGAGCGGTAATTGTATTTTAATCACAATAGCTATTTTGAGAAATGCCAGTGGAAGAGTCTTCTATGGTGGATGTGTCCAGTATGCCAAAGAAGAAAAGGTGAGCACAATGAACACTCCAACGACACGAGAAAAGTAAGCCCAGTAGGTGCTATGGTGGATGCTCCGTCCCATGGAGTGAGTTCAGATTAGGGCTGCTACCTGTCAGGAAATTTTCCTGACAGTCAGAAAATCAGGGTCACTGTCAGGAAAATCCAGAAATAAGCCTGTCATAAAATCCAGTTATGATGAGTACTTGATAGGTATTTTGAATCAATCTGAGAGCTAACAAATTTCTGAATTACATAGCTCTCTGTGTATCAGGGACAAAACTCATAAGAATTAGGGACAAATCCAAAAAAATCCGGGACACTTAAAATATTAGTACTATTAACTTGCAAAATTAGCAGAATAAGAGGGTGTGAATTAATATAAATTTTCTGAAGTAAAAGACTTCTGTAAATCTTAATTAATATAATGCACCATCTTTTCTCCAAAAGTCATCAGTTTTAGGAGGGATTAACTCATTAACCCCGAGTGCCATCCCATGGCGCCTCTGTACTTAAATCCGAGCTCGCTGAGACAATAAGAATTGCATCATGTTAACCCCGAGTGCCTTCCAGCATTGCAAGTAAGTTTACAGCCCTAATTTAAAGCTATTGTTGAAAATAAGTTGAAAAAGCAACTGAATGTTGTCAGTTACCTTCCCAACTTAGGATTTAGAGTGGAGTTACCTGATGGCCCTACTGGACTTTTATGAGAAAATCGGCATGGCATGCACTCTGTCTTTTCTTATGATTACACCAAAGCCAACTCCGTCTGCGTTTCCTGGAGCAAGTGGTGGCAGCCAAATGGATTCTTACAATCCAAGCCACCACTTGCATAACACCTCCATCCCCAGTTCCAAGCTTCTACTGTCCTCTCAAAATAAATACATAGTCTAGCAGCAGCTACTCCCTTTTTTCTTGACAATTGCAGAAATGACCTGCTTTGCTACTGGATCCCTCTATTTATCTTCTGTGCCAAATTGGATCACTACAGAGGAGAGTACAGCCATAGTCACGCCAAAACTCAATCAGCTGCAACAGCGATCTGTTACCGTAACTGACTTCAACCAAGGACCAGCTTAATTTTTGTCTGCTCAGGTCAAGTCAGTCAGTATTCAAGCATATAGAATTGGGTTTCGATAATACTCCGTAAGTAAAACTGCCTTTTCAGCTGCTTGTTTGATTACCTGCTGTTTGGGCAGTGGGGCAGTTAAGCTATTTTCAAGCATTACTCCACTCTTGCTAAGTCCCTTCCCCTCCTCCCTATGCTTTCTTGTGTATATTACCCTTATTGCAGACCTTCGTGTCATTCAGAAAACGCCACACATATCCTTTCAAACCTTCTGTATTGTAATGTTTAGACATATTGAAAAGAGCTGCCCATTTATGAATGTCTGTTTGGTACCCCATTGGCTATTATTAAACCTGACATGCGTCCGTTTGTTTTGGTGCTTGCAACCTGCAAGATAATTTGCATTCTTCCTCTCCTCTATTCAGGCTGACACTGTTCACTATAATAAGCTAGTTACGTGGTAAGTTTAGTATGCATGCGTGTGAGTGTGTATCTGTGTCAGTGAATGCATGCATGAAAGTAGAATGTATGTGTGTGAAAGAAAAGGAGAATGTGTGTGTGTGTGACAGTGAGTGAGTGAGCAGTGATATAGATCGAGCCGTTATTTTACAGTCGCTAAGCAGTACATTTGCTGTTTAGCGAGTGTAAAATAAAAGTCATGGAAAACAAAAGAAGTGTGTGCATGTATGTTTCTGTCTGTGTGTGTGAATGAATGCATGCATGAAAGTATTCACCGTGTGTATGTGTGTGTATGTTTCTTTCTGCATGTGTGAGTGAATGCATGCATGAAAGCAAGAGAGAGTGCACGCATGTGTGTGTGAGACATTGAGAGAGAATGAGAGCTATCTTGTGTGAGTGAATGCATGCATGAAAGCAAAAGAGACTGTGTGTGTGTGTGGGTGTGTTTGTGTGTGTGTGTGTGTGTGTGTGAGACAGAGAGAGAGAAAGCGAAGAGTGAGAGTGATCTCTGGCAGTACCAGCAGCAGCAATGAGATTTGCAGAGGCAGTCCACATCAACCACTCTCTGAAATAAAAACTGAAAAAAACTTTAATGAAACCTGTATGGGGTGCCTGACAGATCAGAGCAATTGTTATATGTTCATTAAAATAGCAGAGGTACCTCTTGAGCATAGAGGTAGAACTGTGACCCATGTTATCTGCAGCCCATGTGCCTGTTACCAAACTGTTACACTGGGCATCCTTAGGCATGAGGACTCCTGCCTGGCTGTTTAGCAACAGTACCTCACCATTAGATGACGTTAGTTCTCTGGCTATTCCGAGTAAAGACACTTCAAAATTACATCAGTATAAAGATAGACTGTATGTTGTATGACATTCTAATTATGTACTTTTGGGTAACAGGAAATTACCAATAATGGCTCCTGTTACACTGTGCAATTTCTAGAGCTGCACTTTCTGAAAGTGCCGTGCACATTTATCTGGCATGAAGTGATCATCTTACATTATCCCAGTAAATCATGATGAAGAGCTGAACGGAAAGACTTGGCTTGCCTTTTACAGTAGATTCATTATCCCAAGTAGAAGCACTACTAGATTTCTAAACTAAGCCTTAGCAAAATGACTGGATACAAATCCTCTTCTGTACAGTCGTTTACTTTTTTGTAGTTTAAAATGCATTTTTGGGCTGTAACGCTCTAAATACAAGGTGTACCTGATAAACTCTTGCAAAATATATTTGCTGCTGAACTTGATGCATATCTGGTACTCTTACTGTAGTATTCTTGATGTTGATGATTTTCTTAAGTTTTGTGTGCAAATGGCTTCCACTTTTCTCGTTTCACTGTTTTTGGCTTGTATGGCTGGTCACTTTATTTACAAATAGCTGTACTAATGTTAGCATCCAATAAAATTTGCATTCCCGATAGTTTGCTGCTATACAGGGCTAAAAGTCTACTCCATCACATGCGTTTGAATAAGTACACTACTGCTTCTAATAAGCAGCTTTTTGTTTTCCAATTGTCCAGACTGCATGTGGTAGTTTTGATGCATTGTACTGACCGATGCATAACTCTCAACTGTCCAGATATTTACAGATATTCGCAGAATGTCTTGATTTTTGCCTCATATTTTGGGTCTGTACCTCATAAAATTTGTGATTTTCTGGATTTTTGTGTCAAATCAGTGTGGACTGAAGTGAAGATTAAAATCACTAAATAGTGACAGGCGTTTCAGTTTCAGGCTTCATATCCTTCAGGTAATGCATGGTAATACAAGATCTTTTATTCTAGCAGTTTCTAAGTTTATGACCGTAATAGTTACAATTTGTCCCTATTTTGGGGCAACAACAAATTATTTTTTTATTTGTCCAGGTTTTTGGTGTTAGGAGTTTGTGAGCTATGGATTGATGCCAGAATGCAGTACAGACAGGAGAAAAACTCAAAAGACTGACATGCTGAATGATGCCTATGCTATTTTTGCCAATTCTAAGGCAGTAGTGCACCACATTATGAAAATTATGATTTTTTTTTTCATATTTTGGTAAATAGCTTTGCTAGTCAACTTGTCAATGCGCTAAATAACACCACATTTTGAAGGCAGTATTAGTACATACAACATGGTAAAAAAAACTGTGTCAGTATGCTGCACAGATACCACAGTTTGTTTAGGACTTGGGCTATGAAAATTATGATTTTTTTTTCATATTTTGGTAAATAACTTTGCTAGAGAAGATGTCAACATGCTAATTAAGACCTCAATTTGAAGACAGTATTACACCTTACAACATGATGAAAGAACTGTCTGCATGCTGTTCAGCATACAGAGACAGTATTTACACCCTACAACATGATAAAAGAACTATGTCTGTATGCTGTAGACATGTACAGATATCACAAGTTTTAGGACTAAGATTATGAAAATTATATTTTTTCATATTTTAGTAAATGACTTTGCTAAGGAAAGATGTCAACGTGCTAAGTAATACCTCATTTTGAAGACAGTATTAATAGTTACAACACGGTAAAAGAACTGTGTCTGTATGTTGTACAAATGTACAGATATCAGAGTTTGTTTAGGACTTAGGTTGTTGAAATTATGAGTTGTTTCATATTTCAATAAATAACGTCACTAGGGAGCATGTCAATGTGCCAAGCAATACCTAATTTTGAAGACAGTATTAGTCCTTACAATATGGTAAAAGAACTGTGTCTGTATGGTGTACACCTGTACACATATCACAGTTTGTTTAGTCTTGTAGGATTATGAAAATTAAACCTTTGCCATATTTCTCATTATTATTTCCATATCTTTGCAAGGGAGCATGATGACGACACACGATACATCATTTTGAAGCTGACATTGAGCCTCACAACTTCTATATTGATATGTAGTCTCTGTTACAGGTGATGATATATTATGCTTTATTTAATTATCAATTATGAGAAATATAATATTAATCATATTTCTGTAAATATCTCAGTAAAGGAGCATCGCACAGTAATGGTTAAGGTATCATTTTAAAGCTGACATTCATACAAATTACACATTGTATGGGTCTACTTGGTACATTCATCAAGATATTGTGATTTGTTTTACCAAAAAAGGTAAAAAATATGCATAATATCAGCATTCCTTGGCAAATATTATAGCAATAACCCATGCCTGGGTGTGGGTAATGCTGGATTTACCCACGGTTGGCGTGGTTTGGTCACAGTGCGAGCCGGTGGCCAAACAAAGCCAACTGTGGGTAAATCCAGCATTACCCTCACCCAGAAGTGGGTTATTGCTATTATACAATGACATTATTTAAGAAAAAAAATTACTTTTTTAAATAATGGCAATGTATAATGCCTCCTTGCTGCCCTTCCGCAACTGTCTGGTATTCTGCGGCAGTTCTGATGTACTACGCATGCATATTCCTATGCAGTACATCAGAGCTGTGGGCAAAAGCAATGGAGAAAGCAAGATCTCCATTGCTTTTTACTGTTTTGCTATGTTAAATGGATTTAACATAGCGAGACAGCTTTAAAAAAGCAACAGAGAATCTCCGTTGCTTATTTTAAAGCTGTCTCGCTATGTTAAACCCATTTGACATAGCGAGACAGTTTTGAAAAATGCAACGAAGAAAGCAAGATCTCAGTTGCTTTTTACACACTGTCTCGCTATATTAAAGGAGTTTAACATAGCGAGACAGCTTTAAAAAAAGCAACGGAGATCTCCGTTGCTTTTTTTAAACCTGTCTCACTATGTTAAACTCCTTTAACATAGCGAGACAGTGTTTTAAAAAAAGACATACTAATGGAAAAAGTCTGGGCGACCGGACCTTTTTCCATTAGTATAAGTCGATTTACAATGTGCATGCTGACCAATCAGCGTGCACATTTTGGAGTATTAATGGGGAGGTCATGGTATAATTAATAATAACTTAGGTATGCACCATCAACATTTGCGCTGTTGGAAAGGTCAGTGTCTGCTGAACAACTTTCACATTTACATTTTTAGTCAAGCTCTTATGGTTAAAGAGTTAAAAACATTTGTTTTTTGTATGGTATTACAAATGGATTACTGACAATGAGCTCAGGGTGCACTGTTGTTCCTATAGTGGAAGAAAACAGACAGCATTTTCTGAGCTGCTCCGGAGTGAATGAGTTAAGATGGATATCAATAAAATTTGAGTCAAAATCATGGACACTTGTGAGGTATGCCGAAGCATGTTTCCTAAAATGTTTACTGTTTCAGTTGGAATTTTTTATTTGTATTCAAACACGGTGCAAAAACAATCACTAATGTGGCTTATGCTTCTTTATATGTGTATATACTTATAATTTATTTCAGTTTTATCACAGTTAAAAAATCAGCCTTACACACAGTAAGTAGCTATCTTTGGTAGTCTAGGCAGGACATGTGGCTGTGACTCCTTCTCTGTGGAGCCTGCCACATCCTCACAGCCTTTGTATGGGTTTTATTCAGGTGCTCTTTATTCTTCCAACATCCAAAACTGTGCTGTAGGGGGACTGATGTTCTGTGTGTGTCTATCTTGTGACAGCACTGGTTTGTCAGGGTGCGTGCGTGTGTGTGTGTGTGTGTGTGTGTGTGTGTGTGTGTGTGTGTGTGTGTGTGTGTGTGTGTGTGTGTGTGTGTGTGTGTGAAATAATATTGGTGGATGCACATATAAACCTCCTGGGTAGTGAAAAAATATGGCATAGAAAGTATCCCAAAACACTCACAGCTTCTGAGGACCATTGTTTCTGGATGTATAGGTGGCTTAGTGGGGTCCTCTACTGTGGGCCCCACCTAGTCTAAAACTGACCCCATTCAGAGGTGGGCATAGAAATCACTTTAGTTTGCATGGGGGCCAGGGATACTGCAGTCATTATTTCTTTAATATTATAAAAAGTCAAACTTTAGAAGTCTCCACACAAGGACTCTCCAGATTGTGTGTTGGGTGGGGACAGTGTGATCATTATTTCTTTAACTTTCCTTAAAATCACACTTCAGAGGGATGCACAGAGGGTCACTACAGCTTGTCTAGGGTCAGTGTACTTTGTAAGAGCAACAAGTTTGAATGAATTACTAAGAGTGTGATTTCTACTTCTTTCTTTACAACTGAAATCAGATGTATGTGCACGTTGCTATCAGATAGGTGAAGGGGAAAGGAGGCATGCTGTATATGTACAGCTGACAGCAGTAGGTTGGAAAATATGGTTCTGCTCTATTTGTTCTTTCACTTTCATCCTAGTTTGCCTTCAGAGTGGTGTCTGCCTTATGTGGTTAGGGCCAAGGTAGCATGCTGTATAGAGGTATGACAGCAGCAACTTGAAAAATGTGTCTTTTCACTTCCATCCCAATTTAACATTGGCGGGTTAGAAAGAAAGTGATTATGTCTTTTTAAGGGGGGATAAGGAGGAAGGCAGTCATCTCAGATATAATTTATGTACCCTCACAAATATTCTCATCAGTTTTTCGGTAACATCATCCTTGAACATTAAATTTTGGACATAACTTATTTATTCTTTGAAAGAAAAAGAAAGTTGATTTCCTAAGTCATAATGTGTGTTCAGGCCAACATTGAACCAAAGATTGTGGAAAAACTCTCTTAAAAGTCTCCTTGGAGCATTTAGAACCCAATACGTTCTAGTGGCCTTGTGGTCCCCTGACCCCCAACGTAATTAGATTCTTTCTCAGATACTTACAGTATACTCATGTTCATTTAGGGTGTGTTGAAATGATGGAAGGAAAAATCTGGCAAGTAAGAATATTTAGTAAAACAAAAGTATTCTTGATAGTATCAGGAGGCAAGAGTGGAAGGAAAACTGGAAAACACTGGGGTGTATGCCAGGGTGATAGATAGCAGGGTAGGAAATACCACTGAACACTTTTTCTATGGCTTCATATCATCTTAAGTCTGCCCATAAAGTCACTGCACGATGTGTGGAATTTAAAAAAGACAGCAGTGCTTCTGGGATGTGTCTACCCTGAGGGGAAGGGCATTTTTATTCCACAAGGGGTGTGGTTTATCTCTTAGGTATTGGAAGTATGAAAAAGGGGCAACTGTAGTTCAGATACCTTTTCAGGTAATGATATTTTGTCAGAATTAAATAAAAGCAGTGCTGAATTGATGGGCCCAGAGGGTAGGAGTACTGGCAGTGAGAGAGTAGAACAAGTATATCAAACCGATGATGTTGGGGGTAGTGGGGTTGATCAGGATCGCTATGGGGATGTGGGGCACGTGGTGAGTAAGGTGATAATTGGGGTAACACGATGGAGTCATTGTTAGGGAGTTTGGGGTTGAGTCTGGATAGGGGAGAGTCATAGCAGCATGGAGTAGGTTCTGATTTTGGGATGCGGCCAGGGGACTGGTTAGCTACTCAGACACTGGTAAATACTGAAGGAGGTGTCTTTCTGACCCCACATATTCCTGCATTGGTTAAAGAAAAGATTTGGAGAAGTGAGCATATCGATATATTTGAATTAATTGATGTGAAAGGAGTACAGAGTTTGGTGGAATCTGAGATGGCAAATAACAAGGATCTTTTGGTGGCTTTAGCGGCACTGTGACAGAAGAAGGTCAGAAGGCTTTGAGCTAGGACATGGAAGAGTTGGGCTTTGGTTTTGGTACTACAAGGCAATTTGTTTATAGAAGGATAATTTGCTGGCTTTACCATTTTGGTTTATGTCCTCACAATTCATTAAGCACAAACGTTGCATGCATAGAAAGCTTGGATGTGGTATGACCAACGGTTTTGGAAACAGAAAGTGATGGATCAGTCATTGAGATGGGAAGTGAGGCACCCTGACATTTGGCTGGCCACTATGATGGATATTTTTGGGGGTTTCATTCGGACTAAGTTAGGGGAACAGATAGGCGGTGTGTGTTGGGCATTCAATGTGGGATGTTGCACATGGGTGGCATGTAGATATTCTCACACTTGCTCAATTTGTACAGGAGTGCATCCAGCGTCTCAGTGTGTGGTCATCAGGGGGGAAATTTGGTCCATGGTGGTTCAATCATAACCGATACAGGAACCTTATACTCCCCACCGCAAGGTCTACAGGGGTTCCAAGGGCAGGGCATTTTTTGAGGACAGAGAAGAGGTTTCACTTTTCGGGGCAGAAGGGCAAATTTCACTTTTCGGGGCAGAAGGGCAAAACGGGTTTCCCATTCACCCATTAACATGCAGGTACCGCACCATATACTGAATCATTTTCCAGAATCAGAGATTGTGACAGATTTGATTACAGAGTTTTCGTTGGGGTCTTCTGTCAAGTCAGGGATTTGTGGGGATGACTTAATTTGCAAGAATTTACATTCCATGTGGAGGAATGAGGAGGTATTGAAAGGTCTGCTGGAGAAGGAGCTGGGCTAACAGACTACTGGGTCCCTTTGTGTACCCTCCTTTTGTCAATTTTTAAGTGTTGCCATTAGGATTGGTCCCTAAAAAGCCTCCCGGTGTATTTTGGTTGATTCACCATTTTTCTTCCCAGAAGGGAATTTGGTCACCGATTTTATCTCCAAAGAGGATTCAAAGGTTAGGTATGCCTCATTGGGTGAGGCTGTGACAATTGTTAGATGGTTTAAAGATCTGTGGTTGATAAAGGTTAATATTGAATCTGTGTTCAGTTTGCTGCCAATGCGCGAAGAAGAATGGCCTTTATTGGGCACGGTTGTGGACAAAAATTTTTATTTTGACAAGGCCATGCCGATGGGGTGTTCAGCAGCATATGTCACATTTCAGAAGTTTAGCACTGCACTTCATTGGATCTGGCAGCAAACAGGCACTCAGAAGGCAGTTCATTATTTGGATGATTTTCTGCTAGTCAGGTAAGGGTTAGCAGAGTCTCTAGAGAGTATGCAGGCATTCCTTGCCATGTGCGATGACCTGTGCATTCCGTTGGCAATGCAGAAGTTGGAAGACCCTGCCAATGCATTATGTTTTTTGGGACTGTCAGTGGATGTGAGGGTTATTTTGCCTTCCAGTTGAGAAGACTGAGTATTTGAAAGGGAAGATTATGTGGGAAATACACACGGGCAAGGTGTGGATTAGGGATATCATGGAGGTTTTACGGCTTTTGAACTAAACATGCTGGCAATTAATCCTGGTCATATATTTTGTAGGTTGGTGGCATTCTTGTTAAAAATGCGGGAGAGGCAAACATTACTGGGTAATGGTTGGCAAGCTTGTCTAAGCGGATTTATTATTATGGTTGTTCTTCTTGGATCGGTTTAATGGTATTTCATTTTGGCAGGTAGAATGAGTGAATCAGGAAGAATTGCAATTTTTTACATACACTGCAGGGGGTATAGGGATGGGAGAGTTTTGTAATGGGGAATAGTTTGCAGTTCACTGGCTGGATGATTGGGAGGATAAGTGGAGGAAGGATGTGGCTTTCTTAGAATTGATGTATCTTTGGGTGGCTTTGGTAGTGTGGCAAGAGTGATTGCGTTGTTTGGAGGTGTTTTTTAATTCTTACAATATTGCAGTGGTGTGGGTGTTAAAGGCAAAAACTGCCAAATCAGGACTACTTTTGTTAGTTTTAGGAGAACTGGTTTTGCAGAATTTGTTGATGAATTTTTCTTTTAAAAGTGTACACTTGTCGGGTTCTAGGAATGTGATTGCTGACAGTCTTTCTCACTTTCAGTTTCACAGGTATTGGAAATTGGTCCTGGAGGTATAAGGTGAACCAGCTGTGTTAACAAAGGAGGTGTGGTGGATTGGGCTGAAGTGACAGGCAGCTGATTCATCAATCTTGGGTAGATTTGACGAGGAAGGCATATAATAGGGCATTATCTGCATTTTATATCCTTGTGTTGCAGTTTACAGAGGAGGAGAAAGTTTGGTCAGTGAAACTACTGCTGCAGAACTTAGATCAGGCTTGGAATAAGGGAAGGGCAGTTCAGTCAGTTAAGGTGGACCTAGCTGCCATTAGCATACTTGCGTGGGTAGCGGAGTTGCACGATTTTACGAAGTTGTGGGCAATAGCTCAGATGTTGAAAAGATATGGCCGGACTGCTGGTAAAAAGGCTGATAGGTATTGGCCAAAGACAAATCAGGCTCTTGATATTTTGTTGATGGGCTTGAGGTTATCAAAAGGGGATTCGGTTTGAATATAAATTGTGGGTTACATTGTCAGTATGGATGTATAGTGTAGTACTCAGAATGAATGAGTTTCTGGGGTTGCTGATGTGGCAAGATGTGGTTATATCTCCTTTGTTAGAGGAGATATGGTTGCCTTGATCAAAAACAGATAAGTTGGGTAAGGGTGTGCAGATTGTGTTGCAGAGGAATAAAGACGAGCTGATGTGTCTGGTGTCATGGGTCCAAAGGTTGCAGCTGTCACATGGGGTGAGTCCACAGTATTTCATTTTCATTGCTGGGAGGAAGGATGATAACAGGCAATCAGTTTTCCAGGTTGACAAGGAAGGCTTTTCAATGTTTAGGCTTTTGGGGAGAGAGGTTTTCTACTCATTCATTTAATTTTGGAAGGGCATCAGATTTAGCGGGAGAAGGAAGGTCATTGGAAATTATTTAAAGGGTGGGGCTTTGGTCATCAGGTGTCTTTTTGCCTTAGATAATCTGGTTGCTGTTGCTATTGGTGATATTGGGTCATTCCTATATTTAATGGGTGGCAAAGCGGGCCTCGATTAGGCCAGATGGAAATGAGTTGGGGTTGCAGCATTACATATAGAGAGTTTTTTGGCATGGTGTCAGAGGTCTCAAGTGGCATCAGCTCAAAGATAACTTTGTAGACCTATGTTTTTGGATTGGGGTCTCAAGTATTTAAGTGGTCCATTTACCATGTAATGATTTAAGGGTAATTCCAAAACGGTAGTTGGAGTTTAAGGACTGAGGGGCTAGGCAAGTCTAGGTAGTAGTTTTCCTGACATCGGTATTGTGTGGTCTGAAATGGTGCCATGTTTGATTTGGAGGAATGCAGGCAGTTTTTTGGGCATTGAGCTCTCCTGGCACTTTGTTAACCTTAGGCTTAATACACTTGAGAAATTTGGGTATTTGTATTATCAGTCAATGGAATTCAATGATAGGGATCAAATGTGGTTTAGAAAAGATGATGTACACCTGAGTGAGTTGGGCTTTGATGTATTCAATGTACACCTGTCATTGTTTTTGGAAAGTTTGGTGAAATCATTGTAGTACTTGAGGGGAAACAGCCTATATCAGGCTGGTGGGCAGAGAAGAGGGGTTAGCATGTCCCTCTTTTGTTCCCCCTCCGGTGTTATGTTTTGGATTTTACAAGGTGGTGGGATATTGAAGTGAGTGGTGTCACCTTTTCCACATCACACAAATCCCCACCCACAGTGTCAATTTGCTTGTAAACATCCTGTATATCTTCAGTTCCAGTCCTGCTTTGGCTCCCAATCTCAACTGTGCTGTAGTTTTATGTTCCTATCACTCTGCTTTTGGACTTACAACTTCACTGCATCTTTCCACACATCATCTCTCCACGGGAAATAATTTTTCAGCTGGTCAGTCTGTGAAGTTTCTCTAATTTCTGTTGTTGGGTAACTGTCTTTTTTTTTTACAGTGCCAATATATTTCACTGTAAACCTGAGCATGCATATTCACTAATACCTGCCGAATGTCCCCATTCTGCTGTTTGGATTGAATTCAGTATCTTTTAGCCTTCATATCAGATGTTAAATCCAACCTCTCACAAGTTTTCATTTTCCACTACTTTCTACGTTTATTAAGTCAATACTTAAAATCTGTCCCTAGTTTTGCTCTGCATCACCCGCCCACCACCATTACTTTAGATTTTGTCCTGACTGCTTGCTCTAAGAGGCTCAGAGGAGCTGTTGGTAAGCAGGAGGAACTCTGTGCAATACCTGTCATATGACACGTCTTTTTTTGCAATAATGCATGATGGTTACACTTAGCAATATGTTCTTTAGAAACAAACCACACTGAGATAACACCTAAAATTGGGTCAGATGTTTCAATAGCAAGTGCTTATCAACTGCTCCTGCTGCTAAAAGTTTGCTTTTTAGAACAATTGTTCATTGTGGTTTGTCTCTATACTAACCAGAATGAATGATCATTCTAAAAGGCAAACCTTTACTGGCAGGAGCAGTTGGTAAGCACTTAATAGTGAAACATCTGTCCTAATTTTAGTTATTCATTCATTTTGAAAAACACTGGCTTCTTTATAACCCTAATTTATTGTAGTAACATCTAATTTGAATGCACACATCTTATACCTTCCCATTGTGTAATTTCTAACTGTACTGCATTGTGTGGTTGGCATGAATACTGTGCATCCCCAATTTTATAGGTTAATTGTCTGAAGGGACATTGTGCTATCCTGCACAAACAGGAAACAAATACAAGGAATTGTGGTATAAACATTGTGGTAACCTTTCCAATAAGAAGTCCATCACTATGGCTCTTTTGCTCCACAGCCCCCATCTGCCACCATTAATTTAGTCTTTGTCCAGACTTCTTGCTCTCAGAGGTTCAATAACATGTTGCTAAGCAGGAGGAAGTTTGTTTTTTAGAAAGATCATTCATTGTGGTTCGTTTCTATAGTAACCACGAAGAACAATTGTTCTAAAAAGCAAACTTTTATTGTCTGGAGCAGTTGGTAAACACTTAATAGTGAAAGTTCTGTCTCTATTTTAGTTGTTTTGTCTTTGTTACATCTTTTTTTTTTATGTATAATCAAATTTGAATGCAGATGTTATTTTATTTTTTTTTTTTTTGTTGTTGTGTTATTTGCACTGTGCTACTTTATGGATGTTGGAGCAATTAAAACACTGCTAATTTCTAGAGCTGTATTTTTTTGCTATCATTGCTCATTTAACAAAACTCTTCTTATGGATATAATGATGAATAATTTTTATTATATTTTACTTTACTACATTCAAAACATATTATACTGCCTTGCAAAGTGTTACAATGTGTACATTACATAAAGGCTGATCTGGACAGGTTTGTGCTTCAATAAGTAATTTTTTCAACGTAACTACAGATCAGAATATCCCAAAAATGTATTTTAGTGTGTCTGCCATGGGCGGCTCATGCTATAAGACTGCAGGACTGCAGCCCCCCCCCCCCACCTTTACAAGAAGAAAATCCCCGCACCTGTAAAAACGAAAGAAAATCCCTGCACCTGTACAAAAGAAAGAAAATCCCCCCACCTCTACAAGAAAATTAAAAAAAAGAAAATATTGCCAGTCCCGGAACTCCACGCATGCATGCGTGGAGTTCCTGATACTCACAGAACTTCAGACTGCTGGGTTAGGCAGTCCAGATAGAGGAGAAAGCAATCTCCGCCCTGCCAGCCCAGAAGTCTGTGCAGTGATGACCGCACAGACGAGAAGGAAGCCAGACTGTGTCATCGGCAGGCTGGGAGCCTCCAGCCTATTCTCACGGAGCCAAACCAGCCATAAGTATGAGCAGGCTGCTGACGAGAAGATTACAGGGGAGCTGTGGAAATCAAATGCCAAACCAGCTGTTAGCATGCGCGGGCTGCTGACGAGAAGATCACAGGAAAGCTGTGGAAATCAGATGTAGCTTGTGCTTGGATTAGCTGCTGTCGGGACTACAAAGGAGCTTGCTACAGAAGACTGGATGCTTCAGGTAGGTCAGCGGTGTGTGTGTGTGTGTGTGTAGTGCCCCAGTGGCTATATGGTGGTGGGTAGAGAATACCCAGGCTTGAATCCTGTACCTTGCAGGTGGCAAGGGCCTGAATTGCCTCCCCACCACCATTTGCAAAAAATTTGCAGATGTTTGCCTCATATTTGTTCTGTTTCTCATAAAATATGTGGTTTCTGTGTGTTTGTTTTTCCTTGCAAAGTCAGTAGTGCTGTGGTGCACTGGTAGCATTGTTGCCTGACAGCTACAGGTTCTCTGGTTTGATTCTTGTTTGGGGTGCCTTTGGTGTGGAGTCTGCATGTCCTGCCATCTTGCATAGAACATGTGTCTGGAGTGTTTCTCCCTGCTCTGCTGAAAATTGGCTTTTGTTCCAAGTCAGGCTTTCCTGGTTAACAAATGTTAAATAAAAATAACAGGCATTTGAATTTCAGACTTCATATTCTTCAGAAAGTACATGGTAACACAAAACCTTTTATTCTAGCAATTTTCTAAGTTTATAACATGGATATTTGAAAATTGTCCCTATTTTTGGGACTGTATTCCCCCATTATTGGCTTCATCCAGGTTTTTTGTGCTAAGGTTGAGAGCTATGGTGAGAAATGAATTCACTGAATATGTTTGGGGGTTGTATTCCCCCATTATTGGCTTTGTTCAGGTGTTTTGTGCTAAGAGGCTGACAGATATGGTGAGAACTGAATTCACTAAATGGTAGCCATTTAAGTTTCAGTCTTCCTCTCTTTCACAAAACAGATGATTTGGCATAGTGGTATGTTGCTCTGACTGTTTTGCACAGGGTCCCCTGGGTTCAAGACTTGGCAGTGAAATGTATGGTGGTAACACAGCATTTTATTCTAGCAACTTTGCAACATTATACAAGCAATGTTTAAAATATGTCCCTGTTTTTTGGGCTTTTGCCCCCCCCCCCATAAATGTTGGCTTTTTCCAGATTTCTAGTCCTGCAAAGATCAGAGATACAGCTGAGTGTTGAGTAGATTTTAAAAGGAGCTGAGAGCTGCAGGGGAACAAAAGTTTAGTGCTGCTTGTGGTGAGTCTGCTTACATTGTTAATAGCACAACAGGTAGTGTACTTACTTTTGATGCAGAAGGTTGTGGGTTTACTCCCACAGTAAGTAAATGCATTGCAGATACTGTACTGTGTTGTAAAGGGGTTGGATGCTGCAGTCCTTTTTGGCAAAGATACCTAGTAACTATGAACCTGTTATAAGTTTGCCATCCATTCCCTATTGCAATATTACTAGCTTATCATTTTTTTAATGCAACATAGGCAATTTATTGCTCAAGGGGCAACAGGCACTTTATTTGTAGATGAATAAACAATGACATATAAAGTTGTTTGCTAGCAGCAACCTCTTCATTAGTTACAGACTTTTTTTAATGTGGAATTATTTAGATGACTACTACTTCTTCAGAGTGTGCATATTTACTGATACTGGTGGACTGTAGAAGTTTGAGTAGACTTTGGAAATGTTCTGAACTGGGCAGTTTTGTCATTAATGGTGCATGCATTTTGTTTCATTGTTTACTGGAAAAATATTCAAAACAATAAATTTAAAATGCCCTCTAACAACTGTACTGTATTGTACAAGGAATATAATTTAATACAATCAGGAAGGTGCATCAAGGAGCACATGTATGTTTTGTGTTAATGGGGCCTATGATTTTGAAAACAGCCCAAAGTTAATCTTTATCTGCCACTAGCAAAATGTATTTTCTTTGAATTTGGGTTTCAATGCTGTTTCAATGAATGTGAGTTTCAAGGGCAGAGAAGGTTTAATGCTATGTCTATTTTCATTGTGAGACTACATCACTTTGTTTAGCAGATATTTATTAAAGTTTGTGCTGTAAAATGCAAAATAAAACTTTCAAATGAAATCCAAGTCATCGCAGAAGTAAAGCAGTATGCACATTACAGTGTTTATGGTAAATGGGGTGAAATAACAAAGGAGTGGGACATTGGAATGGCTGCAGGGGGGAGGCTCCATTTGACCATGGTTTTGTGAGGGGGGAAGGACAGCAAACTCAAAGACGGCCCCAGCTGAACTATACCTCTCAACTGCCCAGATTTTTGCAGAATGAATAGATTTTTCTTTCTTATTTTTGGTTTGTTCCTCATAAAATTTGTGGTTTTCTGGCAAATCATTTAGGAATGAAGTCACTAAATAATGACAGACATTGAGTTTCAGACGTCATAACCTTCAGAAAAATGCATGCTAAAGCAAGACCTGCTATTCTATCAACTGTCTTAAGTTTATACAAGAGCAATTTTTAGTACTGTTTGTATGTTCCCCCAATATATTTTGCCTTGTCCAGATTTCCTGCATTATGAGGTTGAGAGGTACATGCAAATAAATCGCATGTTAGAATTAGGAATATCCAAACCTGTCAACTGTCCCCAATTTTGGCTCAAAATATTGCTCTCCCCCTAATAATCCCTCTGCAAAATGGCAATTTTGGAAGTAAACGTGGAGGGTTTACAATTATAAATAGCTGTAATGATCAGAGTTATAGATTACTTTTATTTCAGAAATGCATATAGACGCTCTTATTTTGTCAGCTGCTCAAGTTAACAGTTCTAATATTAAAAAGGTGTCCCTTCTTTGACAGTTTCTCAGGTGTATTGTGTGGCAATTTTATATTTCTGTATCACATTTTTGGTCTGTTTTTCATAAAATTGCGTTTTTCTGGCAAATTAGTGGCAAATCATTAAAGACTGAAGTTAGAAAATAATGACAGATATTTGAGTTTCAGATTTCATACCCTTCAGAAAATTCATACTAATGCAAGACTTACTACTTTCTAAGGTTATAAGAGCAATATTTAATAATTGCTCTTATTTTTGGGCCTGTGTCCCACTTCTATGTATGGCTTTATCCAGATTTCATTCTGTGAGGTATGAGTGTCAGAGCCATCACTGTCAGCCAGAGGCATTTCAAATTGTGACATACTTGTTGCACCCCACTCCCCATTGTAGTGGCTCTGGATGTGTCCAAGCAAGGCAAGGAGCAGTTATGCAGTGTAAGTGTGCAGAGTATTCCCCCATCCAAGGTAGACCACAAGTATGACCGTGGCTTTTCATCTGTCCTTGATGTTGCAGAATGTTCTGGTTTTCTGTCATATTTTTATACTGTTGATTTATGCTTCTTATTATTCAGAAAATGCATGCTGTTGCAGTGCCCTGTTGCTCTATGTTTACGTAGCAATGCTTTAATGACCATCAGGTAAGCTTGTCGGAGATTGTAAGATGCAAGTAAGCTTTAATAAGCATACTGTTAAAGAATTACCAACATTGAAAGCCTTTTCATTGTTGCCATGCAGAGAATATTTACATAACTAGATAACGTATAAGCCTTAGGTATTGAAATGCAAATGACAGTATTTGTAATAAAGGACAGGATTACAGTATTTTCAGAAGCTCATTACATTTGTTAGAGACTTGCAGTCATCTTTGCAGGCTTTACCCATAAACTAAACAGAATGCAAATATATCATGCGTGGTCCATAACTTGTGCAGTAATCCTTTAAGCAATTTATCTTGAGCTTGTTTCTTGTTTGCTGTTCATTTTTTACATTGATAATGTCTTCCCCCATGAAACAAGTAGATAGTTGTTATCAGGCAGCAAGTCTTTTTTGGATAAGAAACATTTTTACAAGTGGGGGTATCACACAGAGATTGCTACTTTCAGCATGTTACTTGGTACTTTTATAAAGCTGAATATAAATTATAATTAGAACTGCAGTGCAAGGAGAAGTAGTTTGAGTTGAGTGCTGCTTGTTTTTTTATATACTTGATTCAAGCCAAGTAATGATCAGTAGAAGTCTAATTCATAATATAATGCTAGATTTTAATTCTGATGGGTAACTGTTCTGATGACAAGTGACTGAGTTTACTCTTTTAATATCACATCAATACTCCTGCAAATACCCAATTTTAATGCTGCAATATCTGATTTCCCTCACTGTAATTGTGCTCATATTATATAATTACAAAACTGTCATACTGAAAAATATTTTTCAATCTGTTAATTCAGCTTTAAAACAATAAAACCATAGATCCATGTGCAAAACTGGAATTAAATATTTAAAATAATACTACCTCTGCCAATACTAACTCTGCCTCTCTCCTAATAAAGGCATTTTTGTATTATGAATATAAAGAACAACAAGGATGAATCTGCTTGAGCTGAATTACTTTAATAATCCAAAATAAAATGAGTTAAGTGCTTTTGTTCCCTATAATTGGAACTTCATCAGAACTACCACATTAGCCCAGTCATCTAATCAGATCAAGCAGTTTCGTTCTTGTTGTTTTTTTAATATTCTTCATTTTTGTATTATACCATAAAAAAACAAAACAACAAAAAAAAAAACACTCACTTTCTCTAGTATCTGTGGCCGTATTTGTTAATACTATTTTCTTTGGTGGCCATCAGTGCTATACTTGGTTGGTTGCATTGTTACTTCTTCTATAGGTACAGTTGTGCAAATTTATTTTATGGAGAATCCCTCAACTGTCCGCCTACCTACCTCTTGTATACCCACAGTGTTTTAGTAAGTTTCAACAATCTCCTACATTGCCTGACTCACCCCCCTTTAGTTTATAGGCCTTTGTGCCTTTTTCTTCATGGCTCAGGCTCCACTTTCCTCCCGGGCTGGGACTTAATGAATTTGATGGGTTTTATTTTCCATGTCCAACAGCAGCAAACTGTGCTGCTATGGAGAGAGAGAGAGCCCTGACCATATATCAAGTGACATAAGTTTAATTAGTGGACTGAGTGTCAACTGGAGCAGGCTGGAATGAGAAAGAAAATTAAACAGGTTGCTTGTTTACTCTTCTCAGAGGGAGAGCTTGACCATGTGCCCAATTTCCCTGTTGTTAACTGCAGGAAAAATACATGGTGTTCCGGGAAGCATGGTCAGGAAATGCTTATGACACTCTGAATATCTATGCACTAGCATGCAAAATTGTACTGTAGGAAACTCATCCTCACCCCCCTCCCTCACTCTTGAGTTTCCCAACCTGTCAATGTGGTATCATTACAGAGTAAGGAGATGGTCATTTTTCCTGTATAGGTTACCCTACCACAGCCCACCATGCTGAAGCATCTCGACATGTGTTTAGTAACAGACAGGGGGAACAGAACTGCTGAGAGAAGATCCAAAAGCAACACAATGTGGATCGATCCCCTTTCTACTGAACTGTCTCCACCAAAAAGGTTTCCTTCCAGACAATGAGTATGGAGATGTTGCAGGGCCACAGTTAGTTGGCTAATGGACTTAGATTCCTTAAAAGTTCTACCTTTGTTTCCACTATCAGCACCTATTGCCCCTGTCCAAGAGGGACACAAGTGGAACCCCCGGGGTGAAGTTACGTTTACCCATCCAATTGTCCAGATTGTGTTTGATAAGGGCAATTGAGGTGTTCTGTTTGACATAAAGTGGGAGTATGTTCCAAAGGTATAGTAACCTCTGGGAGACAAATGTGTCCCTCCATCATATTCCATTAATGTCACATACCACGTTAATGTCTTTAGAGTGAGTAACCCATGTACCATTTGACTTCCGGATATGCAGCATTTCCAATAAAGCAGGGTCAGAGACCGACTTATATGCAATTTGAGCTCCTTTCTCGTCTAACAACCCGATCTCCCCTTTTCCTTGTTTTCATTCCTTTTACTCAATCTTGTTTAAACTCATTATTTCTCTTGCCTACCATATCTACCCCAATTATTGCCTTTAACAAACACTTTTTCACTCTTCCTTTTTATCCAATGTTTAATTCACTTTAAGAGAGATTATTAAACTCTCACACTTTTAAGATGTTAACACATTTTAATGCTACATGATAGCATATTTATATTGCATTTATTTTGTGTTAATGAAATGCATTACTCTACAGGTCATATGTTTTAATGTTTGTATTCATAGACGCATGTACATTATATTGTGTGTGTGTGTGTGTGTGTGTGTGTGTGTGTGTGTGTGTGTGTGTGTGTGTGTGTGTGTGTGTGTGTGTGTGTGTGTGGGTATTTTATGCCCATTTGTAGAGCTTTCAACCCTGGTCTTTCACTGTTTTTATGATTACACAGATCATTTGAGAAAGCAAACTTGTTTCATGACCAATGAAATCCTTTGAGCCAAGTATGCAAAGGGGAACCTTTAGGCCTAACTAGTATCTGTCCCAGATAGCATTACTAAAATATTCCATAATACCTGGATACTATTTTTAATCCCTTAGTACAGAAACTTTCTTCATATATAAAAGACTCCTGGGATTTTTTTGACAGAATAAGAGAGTTTAATCAAGAATATAATTAATACGACAAATGTGTTTTATATGATCACTGTAGATGTCTGCTAACTATTCAGAAGTACTAAGCAAGTTTAGTCAACTACCAGGTGAAAAAATTACATTGTGCTGCCAGTTAGAATTACTTTTAGAAAACATTTTTTTTCTTATGTAACAAAAAACATTATATACACACAAAGGGAGTTGCAACGGTGTCTTCAGTTGCCACAACCTTTGCCAATTTGGTAGTCAGATACTACAAGATATTTGATGACGGCCTCTTTCTCATTGATGTTGGAAGTCCAGAAGATAGTGTTTCATTTCTTGAAGACCTTAACAAGGCCGGAGAATTTTTAAAGTTTACATCTAGAGGGATAGGTTTGAAGATTAACTTTTTAGATGTAACCTTAGAATGGACTGTCAATGACAAGAAGTTTGAAAGTGGTATATACAGGAATGAATCCTTTTTCTAATGGTCATCTTCACATTAATAGCAACCACCCCTATTTAATGAAGAAAAACCTCCCAGAAAGCCAGTATATTAGGGCCTCCAGGTTGATTACTGATGAACTGAGAATTAAAATGAGATTAAGTTTAAATTACTTTATTTATAGAAAGGGGTTATCAAAAGCTGCCAATGAAAGCATAGAAAAAAGAGGGAGTTATTTTCCAACTTATTCTAAATCACCCTATTAGTCGGCCTGTCCAAAAGGAAAAGGAAGAAGGTCACATTGATATGAGTAATGTCTGTTTTTTTAGATGTCTGTTGATGCAGGTGTGATTCAAGAAGTTATCAAAACCAAATGGAGAATTTTAGAGGGCAACCCAGACCTCATTAGGGCTATAGGTAATACTCCTACGTTTGTTCATAAGAAAACTAACAGCTTAAAAGTTTTGTTACAGAAGGACAACACAAAAGTCTCTTTACCAGAGACAGTAAGAAGTAAGGGTACTTCAAATGTGGGTTTTGTAACTATTGCAGATTTATTTCGGAAGGACCATATATCTTGTTAGATCATATAAATGAAACTATTACTGTCCCAGAGCGGTTTACTTGCAAGTCAGTGGGGGTAGTTTATATATCAGCATGTGCTCAGGTAGCAATGCATTCTACGTTGGCATGACAACTAGAAGCCTTGCAAAGAGACTTAATGAACATTAATATTCCATCAAAACTAAATATGAGAAAAAGGCATTGTATATGCACTCTTGTCATTTGTAAGAAATATAAAAAGTTCTTATTCTCTGTGTTAGAACTTGCCCCACCAGATATAAGAGGATGTGACTTTAGGGGGTGTAGCCAGGATGCTCTGCTCTGCTACTCTATTTCTATTTCTGACAGGAAATGTTATTTTTATATTATTCTAAACCAATTTTTTACGGAATCTGGTACCTGAAATTTCCAATTTTTTTTCCTGTCAAATTATCATCTGAAAGGTCTGTACCAGTAGATATGAAATGAATCATTCAAAGACCATTTCTCAGGACTTGCTTTAAAGAAAGAACTCCATTGTTTTTCTAACACACAAGAACTTTCTTTAAAAATACAATGGATAACAAACGTGACAGCTTTAAAGAAAAATGTACCAAACAGATTGATTAGTTCATGAGATTTTATAACAGAAAACTTAGATAGATGGAATGGAAGATGCTCTTAATGACACAGAAGGCAGAGTATCCAAAGATGATAACACTGAGTTTCTACAGCAACAGAATACCTTATTACTAAACAAAATTGATGCCTTGGAGAACAGATCCAGGAGAGATAACATTCATATTTTCAGACTGCCTGAAAATACAGAGGGAGAAACTATGGTCAACTTTCTTACTGTCTAGATTCTTAAGACTCTAAATTTATCTGAAGCTATGTCTTGTAGTATAGAAAGAGCACACAGGTCTCTAATTTCTACTTCATCAAAAACTAACTCTGTGTTGATGTGCTGTTTGATCCAGAAGTCAGGAGCTCAAATACATGGCAATATTAGAAGCTCATCCTCTGAGAGTTAGTTGAAAGTTTGATGCATTGAAAAGGAGGGACTAGTATGAAATTAATAGCATGTTTTCCACAAAGTCAGACAAAATTACACAGTCATTTTGATAAGCTAGGAATTTGTGTCTTGAAAAGACTGTAGTGGGTATATTGCCAGCCATATGTTATCCGTCAGTACAACTATAATTCTGGGAATATATTATTAGTTATTTTACACATCATAGTTACACTTTTATTACTTTATATCTAATAATATATTCTAGTGAACATGTTATCCTAGTTATAGAAGAGACACATTTTGAATGATAATTGTATATGCAAGTCCTCAGAAACAGGCAAAACATTAAATTAGAGAAGTTCATTTGTTGTTTGAAATATTTGTATTTATCATAATATCCAAGCATATAAAGTCTTGTAGTTAGAACTGAACTTAGTCACATTATCAATAACATATAATAGCATATTAGTAGTATAGCAGGATAATTACAAACAATGCTGTATGTATTGTTTTTTATCTGTGTTAATCTCTCTTTTCTTAGAACTGAAAGGAATGATTGAATTTATTGTAATACTATACCGACTCTTATAAACTATAAAGTATATTTGGTCCTGTTCGGTTTAAAGTTTTATAACAAGTGAATGAATGTTTACAATCTAAATAGTATGTATATGTTAAATACTTTTAATTTTGTTAAATATGTTAGACCTTTCATATATATATATATATATATATATATATATATATATATATATATATATATATATATATATATATATATATATAATAACTTTAGAAGTAGTAGAGTGATGTTAGACACTTATTTGTGTGTAGGTGATAGTGTCAAACTCCATGGGGGGATGGGAAAGAACAGTGCGTATATAGTAGTTTACAAATTAATTCTTTTTTTGTCTATTCTTGATAAAAAGTGTACAGTTAGCAATTTCAATTATCCTATATTTATATCTGTGCTTTTTTTTTGGTGTTTAGGTGAAATGGCAGTGGAGTTTTTAACTAGATTGTTTAATGAAATCTTTGAAAGTGAGATGATGCCTGAGGAATGGAGAAAAGTGTTTTGGTACCGATTTTTAAGAATAAGGGTGATGTGCAGAGCTGTAGTAACTACAGAGGGATTAAACTGATCAGTTACAGCATGAAGTTATGGGAAAGAGTAGTTGAACCTAGGTTAAGAAGGGAGGTTATGATTAGTGATCAGCAGTATGGTTTCATGCCAGGAAAGAGCACTACAGATGCGATGTTTGTTCTGAGAGTGTTGATGGAGAAGTACAGAGAAGGTCAGAAGGAGTTGCATTGTGTCTTTGTAGATTTAGAGAAAGCATATGACAGGATGCCTAGAGAGAAGTTGTGGCATTGTATGAGGAAGTCGGGAGTGTCAGAGAAGTATGTAAGAGAGGTACAAGATATGTACGAGGGTAGTGTGACAGCGGTGAGGTCTGCAGTGGAAGTGATGGATGCGTTTAAGGTGGAGGTGGGATTACATCAAGGATCAGCTCTGAGCCCTTTCTTATTTGCAATGGTGATGGACAGGTTGAAGACGAGATCAGACAGGAGTCCCCATGGACTATGATGTTTGCAGATGATATTGTGATCTGTAGTGAGAGTAGGGAACAGGTGGAGGAGACCCTGGAGAGGTAGAAATATGCTCTAGAGAGAAGAGGAATGAAGGTCAGCAGCACTAAGACAGAATATATGTGTGTGAATGAGAGGGAGGATAGAGGAATGGTGAGGATGCAGGGAGTAGAGGTGGTGAAGGTGGATGAGTTTAAGTACTTGGGATCAACAGTTCAGAGTAATGGTGAGTGTGGAAGAGAGGTGAAGAAGAGAGTACAGGCAGGATGGAGTGGGTGGAGAAGAGTGTCAGGAGTGATTTGTGACAGACGAGTACTAGTAAGAGTGAAAGGGAAGGTCTACAAGAGGGTAGTGAGACCAGCTATGTTATATGGGTTGGAGACAGTGGCATTGACAAAAAGGCAGGAGTCAGAGCTTGACATGGCAGAGTTGACGATGTTAAGATTTGCACTGGGTATGACGAGGATGGACAGGATTAGGAATAAGTATATTAGAGGGTCAGCCCAGGTTGGAAGGTTTGGAGACAAAGCCAGAGAGGCAAGATTACATTGGTTTGGACATGTGCTGAGGAGGGATGCAGAGTATATTGGGAAAAAGATGCTAAGTATGAAGCTGCCAAGTAACAGGAAAAGAGGAAGGCCTAAGATAAGGTTTATGGATGTGGTGTCTGTCCATCATTATTGCAAATAAGAAAGGGCTCAGAGCTGATCCTTGATGTAATCCCACCTCCACCTTAAACGCATCCGTCACTCCCACCACAGATCTTGTACACTACCCTCATACATATCCTGTACCACTCTTACATACTTCTCTACCACTCCCAACTTCCTCATACAATACCATAACTCCTCTCTAGGCACCCTGTCATATGCTTTCTCTAAGTCCACAAAGACACAATGCAACTCCTTCTGACCTTCTCTGTACTTCTCCATCAACACACTCAGAGCAAACATCCCATCTGTAGTGCTCTTCCTGGCATGAAACCATACTGCTGATCACTAATCATCACCTCCCTTCTTAACCTAGCTTCCAATACTCTTTCCCATAACTTCATGCTGTGACTGATCAGTTTTATCCCACTGTAGTTACTACAGCTCTGCACATCACCCTTATTCTTAAAAATCAGTACCAAAATGCTTTTTCTCCACTCCTCAGGCATCCTCTCACTTTCCAAGATTTCATTAAACAATCTGGTTAAAAACTCCACTGCCATTTCGCCTAAACACCTCCATGCTTCCACTGGTATGTCATCTGGACTAACAGCCTTTCCATTCTTTATCCTCTTCATAGCTATCCTTACTTCCTCCTTGCTAATCCGTTGCACTTCCTGAGTCACTATCCCCACATCATCCAACCTTCTCTGTCTTCATTCATCAGCCCCTCAAAGTACTCTTTCCATCTGCTCAACACACTCTCCTCGCTTGTGAGTACGTTTCCCTCATTATCCTTCATCACCCTTACCTGCTGCATGTCTTTCCTAGTTCAGTCCCACTGTCTAGCCCCCATCTCCAAAATAAAATAAAACTTCTATTAAAGCTTAAGCCTACAAAATTTGCTGCCGACAACCTCCCCTGCAAATACCTAAAACTAGCAGCCGAAGCCCTAGCCTATCAATTCTCTATCCTGATAAACCAGTCCTTATTGGAATGTTATATCCCTTCACTGTGGAAAATATCCAACATAATGGCCCCTCCACTGAACTCTCCGATTACTGCCCCATAGCCATCCTTTCTCCACTTTACATGATACTTGAGAAATGCATTCACTCTCAAGTCCTAGACTACCTACAAACTAATAACCTCCTCACCAGCACCCACATGGCTTCAGGCCATTCTACAGCACCCCTACCGCCTTGCTCTCTTTCACTGATACTATCGTTCAACACAAAAATAACAGCCTGTTCTCTTCTGCCATATTCCTGGTCCTGTCTAAGGCTTTTGACATAGTCTCACACAAACAACTACTCTCTGTTCTCACTAACCTATCCAGTTCACAATCAGCTACAGACTGGTTTTACAGCTATCTAGAAGGCCGCCAACAATCCATTGTGTGGCATAATGACCTAACACCTCGAGTTCCTGTCACTCCTGGTGTTCCCCAAGACTCCATCCTTGGACCACTACTATTCTCACTCTTCACCAATAATCTATTCACAGCCACCAAGCAAGCCTCTGTCATACAGTATGCAGATGACTTCACCATCATCTGCTCAGCCCCAACTATACCTGAACTCCCTAAGATCACACAGGAAGCCTTTTCCTCTGTTGAAATCTGGCTATCTAATGCCAGGCTAATACTCTTCATCTTCCATCCCACAAAATGTAACCTAACCAACCCCCACTTCAATATTCTAGCCAACGACAACACCATCATCTTCCCAACAGAACACACCAAACTACTTGGCATGGAGATTGACAACATAGCTCTCAACCAACCAGGGACAAGTTTCAACAGACTCTGGGACAACGCCAGAACAAAATCATGGACAATCAGGGACACTTTTAAAATATTAGTGCTATTAACTTGAGACATTCACAGAATCACAGCATATGAATTAATGCACATTATGTAAAGTAAAAAAATCTACAACTCTTTATTATTGTCATTACTCATTAAGTATAATTGACCAAATTTCCTCTGAAAGTCACCAGTTTTAGAAGGGATTAAGAGGGACAGAGCTAAAATTTGAGTCAAAGTCGGGGATGTCCCTGAAAATCAGGGACAGTTGATAAATATGATTGACAACCATCTTAGAATTGAGTCACATTTTTCTAACCATAAAAATTTCACAAAAAACTAGGAACATTGTATAGAAATAAGCAATTCCTCACCAAAACAGCCAGAATTTCTGTTGCCAATTCGCACCTCATTTCCACTTTACTCTAAACCTCTCCTATACCTTATGTTGTCTTTTCTGTCCACCTCAACAAATGGGACAGAATCCCCAGCTAACAGAACTCCGGTGAGGTACTATGGGAGGATATTCCAGAGAATGGTGTAACCAATGGATGCCCTGGACCTGGGCTGCAAATCGAGCTTGTAATGTAATACAAAGGTGTGAATTGCAGACCATATAGCCACTACAGTAATATCAACAACTGGACCCTACAGAAAAAGGCTATAGATACCTCAAGAACTCTAGAAGAATGTGTGTTAGGCCTAGAAGGTAAAGACAGCTCCTTGGTTCTATAAACAAAGATGATACAGACAACTGTCTGGACAGAGAAGCCTTCAACACATAAGCTAGTGTCGACTTGGAGAAGGATACAAACAGCTGATCCAATTTCCTGCAGTCCTTTGTACGATGAAGGTAGAAGTGCAGCTGAAGTTGCACATTCACCATATGAAGCTGGTATTCACACCTATTACAAGAATTACTGGCATCTCAGAAGCAACCTTAGGAAGGAAGCTGGATTAGCCCTAGGGGAAACCCTGTCTTTATGGAAGAGCAAAGTACTCAGGTTTACAACAACAAGGCCTGCAATTCTGAAATCCTCCTAGATGATGTTACAGCAAGCAAAAACAATTCTTCATGTCAGAAACTTTAGATAAACCATAGCTGCTGGTTCAAAGGGTGCTCTGCTAAGGTCTTGTAGCAGAATAGCGATGTGCCATGGCAGCAACGGATCCCGCAGTGCAGGTGAGAGTAAAAAGATACCTTTTAAAAAGACTATGGAAGTCAGAGAGATGGAACAGGAGTATGGTGTTCTCTCACATGATAGTTTGGAATGATTGCTAACTGGACCTTAACTGTAGAGTAACTAACTCCTGTGTGAAAAAGATCAGCTAAAATGTTCAAGACACATGGCAAGGGACTTAAAATTGGTTAAAACTTTGGCGCATGCCCAAACAGAAAATCTCTTCCATTTTCTCCTCTACAGTTTTCTGGTAGAAAGCTTCTGTGACGAGATTAAGATCTGCATACCATCAGACAAAATTCTGGCATTCCTGCCATCACTGGAAATGGAGAAAATAAGCACTTTGAGGGATATGATATCCTGATGGGGAGTGCCAGTAGGGAGGGATATCAGATGCGAAATAAGATCCAGAACCTAAGGAGGGTACACTAGGTGAAGTCACAGAAAGGGGAAATCAAATCTGCCAAGGTCAGAGGGGAGCAATAAGAATCCCTTTCACCTTGCACAAAACCACTTCTTGAAGAAACTTTATTATCAAAGGAATACGCAACAGAGGTGTCCTGGAGCAAAGATAGGACAACACAAACCTTCTGGGACTGTCCCTCCAGGGATGAATTTGGTATTGTTTAGGGCTGCATAGAGGCTGCACAAGGGCTGGACCTAGCAGCTGAAACTAGTGAATGCCACCAATGGGTTGAGGGACCACTTGTGTTGCAAAACAACTGATCTACTCAGTTTGTCTGCTAGTAGTTTACTCTTGCTCAGGATGTGCACTGCTCTGAGAAAGAGATGGGAAGACACCACCCACTATCAAACCCTCATGGTTTCTCAGCATAATGGGTGGGAATGGGTTCCACCTTGTTTGCTGATATACTAGATCAATGACATATTATTGTCAGTCTGTATAATGATCACACCTGTGGAGAGGCAATCTTGAAAGGCTTGTAATGCTAAAAAGACTGTCTGCATCTCCAACACACTGATGTAAAGGGTCTCAGACAGGGTCCAAGTGCTTTGGATTGTCCTTCCTTCAAAATGCCCCCACCCCCACCCTCACTCCGTATGTGATGCATCTATAGTCACTGTAGCCCTTAGTGGGGAAATATGACTGGATGGTCTAGAAACACCAGGGAGAAGTTAGTCAGCACTGAATACATTGTCTGCAAAGCTTATGAACTTAACAGGGTAATGCACAAGATTAAGAAGCATGGACCACTGGACTTACAGAATCCAGTGCACTCCTGGATGCTATAAGTAATAACCAGAAGGTATTTTATTCCCTTTCTATCCACTCCAAATCTGGAAGTTAAAACACTTCCTGAAGTGTCACCCCAGCAATGAAGGGAAGTAGCAGAAGATGTTCTAAAGCTGCTTTTCAAATGAGCGAACCAGGAGGTTCCCCCAGACAGAGTCTTCTCGAGGTTTTTTGTGGTTATGAAAAAAAAAATGGGAACCTAAGGCCCATCTTGGATCTCAGCCAGCTGAATTGCTTCATCAAGCAGACATCATTCCAAATGGTCACAATACAGTCCATGTTGCCTCATCTGATGAAGGATGTGCTCAGTGGACTTCCAAGATACTTACTATCATGTCAAGATAGATAAGCATTGTCAATTTAAAGTACTGCTCTCTGGCCTCTCTACAGCAACTTGGGTTTTCACCAAATGCATGACTGTGGTAGCAGAACAAATCAAGCTGTAGGGAATCCCGTTGTGCCCTTATTTGAACAACTCACTCATCACCACCACCACAATAGATCTATTAGTCCATGCCAGAGACCACATCAGAGGTACTAAGGGTCAGGGCACTGAGGGGCAAGGAGGGCTCCAACAACCTCAAAATTGATCCCAACCCCTAAGCCCCATCACTGGCTCCCGGCTGCAAGACCCACTAAGATCAAACAATGCTGAAGGACAACAGGGCAAGTAAAATATCAAGGTGGAACATGCTAACACTGCCATCCTCCTACACAGGGGTCACTGGGGTCCAACTGCACCAAAACCTACTGTCACATCGGACAAGGAGATACCAAAGGAAAGGAAGAAGGGCCAGGTCTCACAACCACCAAAAGCTGAGCAAATGGAAAGAACTCCATCTGAATCCTTGGGAAGTTCCTCATCATTCTGCCTGCATCTGCTTCAGTGAAGCTCCTCAACAACCACACTGAGTGAAAAGAAAATAGATGCCACTGAAGGTGGTCTGGAAGACTTATAAATGGTACCTGTAACTGTAGAGTAAATTAACTTGTGTTTATTCACAGATTTGTCCTACGACTTCTTAGGGAGTCATGGACCAGACTGAGAAGTGACCATGTCAGTCTAGCATGGCCATGTCTAACTCTAGCAACTATCTCTGAAAATATCCAGTATTTCAGCTGTAATTTCTTTAAGTGAGCTCGGTGAACCCTCTCAAGTGTCCGGGAACCATAAAAAAAACTTACAGCATCAAAAAATCAATGTAGATCACGGTCGAGACTCTGATTAATTAACTGGCTTATTATTAGGGCATAGAGAGCAGACCACCAGGGATGATATCAAGCAGTTTCTGTTTTATTTATCCCCCATCAAAATCTGATAAATAAGCTCTAAGTGTATCTGTCTCCCCTTAGTTGTTGTTGGGTAAAATATCAAGCTTAATTACCTACAGCTCTAGTTTTTCTCCTTACAACTGTTGCTAGTGTATAATACTAGGAATAAAATTACCCTACAGCTGTTTTGTGATTACTGCAGTATGTTATATTTTCCCCAGAGTGTTGTTTACAAATAAGCAAAATTTATTGTTTTAAAAATAAAAATCACCAAAGGACTACAGTTCCTTTAACTTCCTACCTACCTTCAACACAAACCATTTTCTTGATTGTTTTTTGTGGTCAGAAGCACACTGACTGGCTCTACCTGCTTCGCTTGGGCTTTCCCCGCTCCACTATTCTACCCCCATTTCCCACCTATCCATGCTATGCCTAAACCTATTCCCAAATAGCCACTCCCCCAAAGTAAAGCAATCCTATCACAGCTAAGATAAATCCAAATTTATATCATTGCAATTATCCAATTAAACTGTATAGTACTAACTCCCATACATCCCACTCCACTTGTGTAACTACCTGCTACTTTACATCCTTTAGTGTAATAAGTCATAACCAGGCAAAAGAATAGTTTTAAATCCCCCACATATCAAAACTCAGGTACAACTAACAGTTATTCCTACCCACCCATAACAGTATTACTTATACTTAGACATGTTTGAAACATTAGTAGTAAGCAATATGATAGCAGCTCACATGATCTCTTACCATACAGAACTTAACAACACACAATCTACTGAATGTACACTACCCCCTTCCCAGACCCACTGCAATTAAAACATACAAATGTAATAATAGCATCAACTATCTACAATCCCACAAACATAAACAATACACCATTTACCTTACTCACATATTACAAAGAAATATGATAAGTTTATACCAAAATACTTAAAATTTATAGTTCAAATTGTATCACAGTCCATACTTAGTGGGGACATTCACCCTAACCCTGGCCTCCAAATAAATCCAACCCATATAGATCTTCACACCCCAACCCATCTCCAACAACTATTGACTCTCTTAACTCTCTCCTGAAAAGGTATGGACTTGCTACTATTTAATATAAATCTCAGGAACATCATGAACAAAATTCAAGAATCGCATGCCACCCTTGCTCTATATACTCCAGATATAGCCATTATAACAGAAACCTGGCTAAAACCAGACATGCCTAACAAAGAAATACTTCCCCAGGATACAACATACATAGGCTAGATAGACAACAGAAAAGAGGTAGTGGTATTGCCTTTCTATACAAAAACAATCTCAATTTAGAAACGCTAGATCTAACCATCCCAAACTTTAACACCACCAAAATACTATTTATTAAACAGTTAATCCAAAGAAACATCTGAAAAATAGTGGGAGCCTACATCCCACCTGGGAACAATCTGACTCCTCCAGAACACATCCTAAATAGGACAGCAACATCCCTCCCAAAGGAAAGAATTATAATGGGTGACTTTAATGTGGATTGGCTCTCCTGCAACTCTCAAAATCCCTTTGACCAAATTAACCTACCCGGTTTCTCACAATCCAAACTTGTGCTAGAGTAGACTAAACATCAAATAAACATTCAGGCTTAGACTTAAACTTAGCCATTCTGCACTTACTTGGTTCCAGCAATATCTAACTGGATGCCAGCAAGCTGTAAAGTGGCAACAAAATTTCTCTTCATTACTGCCTACAACCTTGGTATTTCCACAGGGATCTGTTCTGGACCCCCTCCTTTTTATTATCTTTACTAACAATCTTCGGTATTTACATATTATCGCAACCACACTTTTAACCTGCTTTACTTCATAAAGCTTTCGCTCCTGTAAAACATATTCTAATCTACATTTACCAAAATGAACAACAGTAACTTTTTTATATAGTTGTACTTCATTAACCTAAAAGGAAGCTGACCCTGTATTTTGGGGGATGAAAACACTTAGTTACACCAAAATGCAAGCTGCTTGCATGCAAGTCACTGTTGACATTTACCATCACATCTGCAGTCAGTTTGTGTGGTTTTCCGAAGTTATGTCAACATTTGCTTTTACATCTCTTGTAGGCACATTTTGTCCCCGTACAGAAGGCTAGGCTTTCCCTGCTGTCATACTGACACGGATCAGAAACCTAGGAGCACAGTCTGCCGATGAGAAATGCAGCAAGGTGATACTTTGGTTCAATGTCCATTAAGCCATTATACCAGGTGTCAGGAAAGTAGTACATTGCAGTACTTAAAAAGTACAAGTGCTTCTGAGCTACTGTTTTTCAATGGTTGATGTAGGAATCTGAATTAAAAAGTCGAAGAAATAAGTGAAAGACATAGAAGATCCGTTTTATATGGTTTGTCGGTACAGTTGTAGGACACAACATGGCTCGATAGTCTGTGTTTTACAACATGCGACTGAGGCATAATGTCTGTTAGCAATTGGTTGACAAATTCCTGTTTGCCAATGTTATTCTTGTTCGTGTTTCCCAACCATTGTCAAAAACCAGTAATTAGGAGTTGACACCCTCCCGTTGTACTTACAGATAGCGTCATTTCACTGAAACATTATGATGTAAAGGAGGATAAAAATGTGGTTGCAATAATACGTTAAGTACCCAGTCTTCATAATGCCAGCCTACTTGCCTCTGTAGCTCAATATGCAAATGATTCCACCCTAATTTGTGCCACCCCAACACTATAAAAACTCCAAAAAAATCACACAGCAGTCTTTTAATGCTGTGGAATCTTGTCTGAACAATGCACAGCTTACACTTAACCTTAACAAAATGAAGCTCATGCTCTTCTATCCAACTAGAGCTGCAGACCCCCACCCACCATTCAATATATCATCATTAAACCATACAATTATTTCTCCGGTTTCCCAAACAAAATTAGTTGGGAGTGGTTATTGATCATAATATAAAATTCGACATACACATATCACAGACCATAAAAAAAGTTCACAAAAAACTAGGAACCCTACACAAAAGTCAAAACTTTCTAAATAAATCTTCAAAGGCCACTATAGCAAGAACCCATCTTATCTCTACGCTACTATATGCCTCCCAAATTCTTACAAACATTAAGAAATCTGACCTAGCAATACTCTAAACTTGGTAAAATAAAATTGCAAAGTTTGCTACAGTAACTAATTTCAGATCCCATCGTTTTGTTTTAAAACAACTATGCTGGCTTGAACTACCAAATCTATTGCTTATAATCAACTCACCTTCACCTATTGAATACTAAATCAGCCAGAAAAAATACCAGTACTTCAAAATCTACTAATTCACAACTCCAATAACATGATACTGTGTTCCAGTAATAAATCCTTCCTAAACATATCCAAACCTAACAATGCAGCTGGAGTTTCCCTTTACTCCAACTGCATAGCTAAAACTTGGAATTTCCTGCCATTAAATATCAGAACTACTATTAACACTTCCAACTTTAAAAAACTTCCCAAATCACACCTATCAGAATCATGAAACTGCTCTAGCACAAACCCTGGTTAGGAAATATATGTCTTAATGCAGCTAAAGGAACACAGCCTGTTATCTTTGTATTTGCACAGTATACCCCTACTTGGCATACATATATTTAACTTGCTTGTTTTTTTACCTACAATCACAGTACTGCTATTCTTTGTAACCTATCTAGACTATATTATTGTATCAGTGAAATGTATAACATGTATTTTCATTTTATACTTGTACCTGAGATTGTATCAATATTTGTATCTGTACGTTGTATATGTATTTTATGATTATTTATAAATGTAGAGATTTTCTCCCTGGATCTCCCCTGAATAAGGACATTTTGCATAGTTGGACTTTCCTGGGAAACAAATGTAAAATAAATAAAATAAATGATTCCCACTGTGGCAGGCAGAAGGCCATTTAGTGTAAGTTCTGACTGACAGTACAAAAGGCTCCACAGTCTGAAAGAAAACATCTTAGACTGCTCATCAAAATGAGCTGGCTTTAGACAGTAAACACATTTTGGGTGTGGGTCCTGGAGGATCTTGTACCCACAGGCCAAGCATTTCCTGAATCCAGAAGACTCATCTGACATGGTAAGGAAGAACCCAAGCAGCACCATGTGACAGAAAAGTGAAAGAAGCACAATGCAATCCACAAGAATAGTACAACAAATTACTACTCACCTAAAAACAGTACATAACCAAATTATAAATCTCTACGTTTTATCTTTAACAAAAACCTACAGAGATCAAAGGAGGAAGAAAGGCAGAAGCTGCCAATGACAGGATGAAAAACATAAAAGAGGAGAAATTATTAAAGCCACTGCTATAAAAAGTTCACAAAGCAGTAACAAATAAAAGGCAAGTTGCATTACCAGATCCACTATTCATGAAAAATTACAACCCAACACTGAGCCTTGGCGACTACATCTGGCCCTGAATGCATGCTAGTATTTCAAATCTCCATACTCTCAGCCTCATAAATACAGGCTCAAGAGATACATTTAGATAAAAGGCCGAATTCATTAACACGTACAATAAGTGTACACCATTCTGAGTGAGTAGACAACACAAGCATAACTCCCACCTTCTTCCTCCTAATTTTAGTTTTTCTTGCGAACTTAAATATTGAGGGACATTTATAAAGGTTACCACAATGACTTAATGTACTTTCTGAGTGAACAGACAGCACAACAAATGTGGTCGGGATATTCTTGAATAAAGATCATATACACTTGGTGTAGGGTGTTCATGAATCTGATCCACAGTGTTAACACAGCTAACATAGATAATAAAATAAGATCAGAACACTCTCTAGCCCCATAAAAACAGGCTAAAACACACATATCTGAATCCTTGTATAGCCAATTTATCGACAGAAATTACTTAAAAAAGTAGAATGTGCAAGACAACCATCTTAGTGAGCTACAAATAATATGCCAATGTCTATGAAGAAAGAGATAACTTGAGTTTAGGCAGTTAATATATTGTCAAATAAGCATAGCTTTTAGCTAATTACCCATTTAGGAAAAGCATCTGTGGAACAGCTTCCATGGGATATGGCTTGAACCAGATAAGATGACTGTCATGTAAAAAACAGCAGAAATATTGTAAGCTAATGGTTTTATAAGGGGCAAGGTCTTAATTTCCTATTGGTTAATAACTAAAAGAAACCTACCCATGCACCCACATGCAAATTAGGACAATTTTTCATCCAATAAAATTCAGTCCCTCCCTTCAATTTGGAAAGTCATATTTTCTAATCAATTTTAAGAAATATTCCCGCCTTTCTAGTTGTTGCAAAACTGCATATATTCGAACTACTCACAAACTGTTGTTAATATGGATTATATTGGACCTGAAGAAGTTGATTGATGAAAGTGCTTTCCCAAATTAAGCTAATTTGAGAAACATTTCTGGAGGAGAAGCAGTCTTTGAAACTTGATTTTTTTAAATACAACTTAGTAGTTCACTTACCAAGGGACTCTACCATTAAATACTCAACATATTTAAAGCCAGTCTCTCTTCCCAAGCCAATTCATTCAGATTCTTGTTTATATTCATACTGGCTGGAGGCTGCTAGCACCACCAGTTTGTTTTAGTATAAATAGGTTAACACGATAATTACAAACCTGTAGCTTTATAAAACTAACTCATATTATACAATGGCTGGCCATTCAAAAATGAGCACTCTGATTGGTCAGCCCAAACAGTGTGCCTATTGTAAACTGAGAATATACCAACATGAAAAGTCCAACTGCTAAAGTATCACTGAGTGGCCACATTTTCTGATCATGATATACAAGAATCTTGTACGTGGTGAACATATTTACAGGCTACTAAGTTAGTCACAAAGTTTTGTGCACAAGAAAAATCAAATAAGTACAAAAAAAAGAAGTGAAGTTTGGAACAGACAAATTTGTCATGGGACGACCTTGGTGTGAGTAGAGTGGAGGGTGGATGTAGAAAGATAGGTACGTTAGGTTGTGTGGGCAGGGAGTGGGTAGGAAAGAGTTAATTAAGTTGGGAGCTGAGGGAGGAAGTGAGGTAAGGTGTAGGGGTGGGTCTTAGGGGGGGTTTATAGGGGAAACTGGGATGAGTAAGCACATTTTGGTGTGGCCTTGTTGTGCAGCAGGATCACGTACCAGACAACCTGAGGTTGTGAGTAAGGTAGGCCTTGGGTACTTAGAAGATTTACGGTGAGTACAGTTTCTATGCTATAAGGTGAGGTAGACTGGTGGATTTATATATTTTTTTCCTGTTGCATGCAGTGGGTTGGTGATTAATTAATTGGAGTGGGGGCTGGGATTATATTATAGACTGATATATTATAGATTGAATAATACAATGGAAGGACGCAAGCAGTCAGTCACAGCAGCGTGGTGCTTGTGGGGGGCAGATATGTTAGTATAGTCTTGTTGTAGGTAATAGTTTTGTTTCTTCTCCAATGGCGGGTTTTAGTGGACTTGAGTGTCGTTTAATTATCTTGTGGGGTAAGTGGTAGTTGCGGTGTCAGCTGTTGGTGTGTGGCCTGGATTTGGGTGTTGATGGTATTGTGCTGGTGTCGGTTTTGTTAGAGTTCCTATGTGGTGCGGTAAGATAATATTCATGCGTGCTGTAAATTTGTCTTATACTGTGCCGTGGTAGTTGGTGGGCGCTGGTCTTTTTCTTTAAATTCAGTTGTTCCATATAATACTGGTTATGTCCTTTCTTTTGTGTTGGTGGTGTTTAGTGGTGAGCCGTGGGCTGACAGGGGCCCATTAGCGGCTGGTTTGCGCATGCGCAGTGTCGCCAGCACGGACCTATGGTATAAAAAAAAGGGAAAGAAAAGAGAAGAAAGATAATTTAGAGTTAGCCCCTGCATCTTGTCAGTGCTGTTGTCAAAGTGTAAGCTATGCATGTGCTATCTGGCTCAGGCTTATAATAAAAAAAAATAAGTAAAGGAGAGAATAATTTGGCATGTTGGTTTCGCTTTTGCTTTGGTACTGTTGCCCGGGTCTTTGTTTGTGGGTTAATTAGAAGCTGTAGGCAAAAGCTACCCATTTTGTAGCACCATATTCTTAATATGTATGGCTAATAATTAGACTGTTCGGAGGACTGACATATATATACATGTATATAAAAAAAACAAGTATACATGCTGTACTGGGTGGACATGTTTATCGTTCAGTGTCTGGAGCACTACATACTGATATATGTAACTGTTAGGAGAGCTGTGGATTATGATGCTGAGTTGAAACATAGGCGTGAGGTATACATCAGCTCTGTGTAATCAGTTTGGAGACGGGCGTTCTGTCGGGAAGCACCATTGGATTCTTTCATGGTGCAAATAACTTTTTAATCTGTACCAGCCACAATAGATGCCAAGTTAGAAAGGGAACCTTTAGAAATTTATAGCGAACTATGATGTGATTTTTATAGATTAGTCCTTGTAAGGAAGGAATGTTCTACTCTGTGTTTTATATTACTAGGCAGAGTCTGTGTGAGTTTGCTTGCTATACTATAGTAGGGCCTTGGTTGCATACCAGATGGCCTAGGAGTATGGTGTTTGACTATAGTGTGAAGGGTCCTGTGTTCTAGTCTTGGCACTGCCAGTTACTTACAAAACATTTTTTTTTGGAGGGGGGGGGGCTGGTTTTAACATATTTCTTTGTTGCTTAAGGTATCATGGCTGAGGCGTTGAGACAAAGGTGGGCCAATATTGTGGTGTAGGCGGGGGACCTGTTCAAGGACATGTCTATGGAAGTTCCATCAAACAGTGCACAGGATATGAAAACTCGATGGGAGAGGCAGATGGTGCCTACAGCAAGAGGGTCGAGAGCCAGACAGCGACAGCAGAGGTGGCAACGGAGGCTGTGACGCCGGTGGTGGCCCCTTCGTCTTCTGCAGGTAATTCTTTATCAGGTCTGACAGGGAGTGAGGAGATAACAACAGCTCCAGGGGGAGAGCCAGGGTGTAGTAAAGGGGCACACGGTGAGGTAGCAGGTAGGGGTTTAGAGGCATTGATTGATTGTGAGGGAGTTTTTGATAATACTCTATCCTTGTTTGATCATGGGTTGGGGTCTGACTTGGATGTGGTGGGGTCTGACTTTGGGTTGCGGCCGGGAGATTGGTTGGAGATGCAGGCCTTACATCAGGAAGGGGCACCCATTGTATTGACCCCCACATATCTATGGTGGTGAAGGAAAAGATTTGGAAAGGGGAATTCGTTGATATTTTCAAATTGCTTGATGCTGATAGTGTTCAATGATTGACAGAGGCAGAGTCGGCTAATGGGAAGGACGTTTGGGTGGCATTGGTGGCAATAGGTCGCAGAAGGGTAGGTAGGTTTCAGCCTAGGTCATGGGATAATTGGGTCCTTGGTTTTGTATACTACATGGCGGTTTGGTTGGAGAGGGACACTCCACTGGTTCTTCCGCTTTTGGCCTATTTTTTGACTATCAGGGAAGAAGAGTGGCTGCGGCCAGGCTATGCATGGTTTTGGTATGATCAGAAGTTTTGTAAGCAGAAGGCGGTGGATAAATCCATGCGGTGGCAGGTTAGACAGCCAGACATTTGGCTTTCTACCATGATGGACACTGGTGTATGGAGTAGTACGTTGGCTCAGCCGTTGGAGGGAGGTTCTGGAATATGTTGGACGTTTAATGCAGGGAAGTAGGTTGTAAATTTACACATATTTGCTCTAGGTGTATAGGAGCTCATGCTGTGACACAATGTGGGGGGAGGGGGCATTGTTGGGGGGCAGATGTCTATTCTGCGGGACCTAGAGGTTGGGTTGGTTCTCGCCTAGCCTTGCTACGTGTTCGAGGCTGGGGGTAATTTTCTAGGGCAAAGGAGGATCCTTTCGTGGAGTTAGGGGGTGACCAGGGGGACTCATTCCTCTAGTAAGGTCCAGATTTTGGAATAGTTCCTGGCCCATTATCCGCTGCCAAGTGTAGCAAGGGAATTGAATGAGGGCTTTTCAAGGTTTTTCAATTAAATCCATGTTGGTGGGGGATGGTATAGTGGGTAAAAATTTGAAGTCTGTAAGAGAGAGGGAGGGGATTTTGCAGGAGTTGATTGACAAGGAGTGTCAGGCAGGGAGATTTTTGGGTCCATTTAGTTGTCCTCTGTTTTCTAAGTGTCACCATTAGGTTTGGTTCCTAAGAAAAAGCAAGGTGAATTTCGTTTAATTCATCATTTGTCCTACCCTGGGGGTAAGTCTGTGAGTGACTTCATACCCAGTGCTGAGGTTAAGGTCACTTATTCATCTTTGGATGATGCGGTCCGAGTTATCAGGAGTTTTGAGGATCCCTAGTTAGTTAAAGTAGAGATAGAGTTGGCTTTTTGGTTGTTGCCGTTGCGGGAGGAGAATTGGCCTTTGTTGGGCATGGTGGTTGGGGATAAATTTTATTTTGATACTGCCATGCCTATGGGATGCGCAGTGGTGGGTTCCACTTTTTAAAAGTTTAGCTCAGCATCCCATTCGATTTGGCAGCAGAGGGTGGAGGATCAGCAAGCAGTGCACTATTTAGATGATATTTTCTTTGTGGGTGATGGTCAAGATAAGGCACAGGCAAGCTCTGTGTGAGTTTGTGGGGATGTGTGAGTCCCTTGGAGTTCCTTTGGCTAAGTATAAGCTGGTGGGCCCTGAGAAGGTGTTGGATGTTTTCAGCTTGACAGTGGATGCAGGTCAAGGTTTGTTTTGTTTACCGCAGGACAAGTTGGTTCGGCTGCAGGAGAAAATCTGCTGGGTGAAGTCTAAACCCAAGGTTCAGGTGCAGGAGACTATGGAATTGTTGGGTCTGATGAGTTTCGTTTGTAGGGCTGTGCATCCGGGGCGCACGTTTTGCCAGTCTGTAGCATTTCTTTTCAAAGGATGGAGGAGTAAGCACCACAGGGTGCAGGTCACTAAACTAGTGCGAGAGGATTTAGAGTTGTGGATGAAATTTTTGGAACAGTTTATTGGGATCTCATTCTAGCAGTCAGACTGGGTAGAGGAATGGGCATGGGTGCTTACTTTGCAGGCCAATGGTTTTCGGCCCCTTGGCCGGAGTATTGGTCAGAAGAGTGGAAAGGGGATGTTGCCTTTTTGGAGCTGATGCCAATTTGGGCAGCTTCGGTGGTTTAGCAGGTTCATTTGAAAGCTAAGAGGGTGTTTTTTTATTCAGATAATACTGCAGTGGGGAGAGTGTTGCAGGTTAAAATGGCTAGATTTCCTCGTCTGTTACTTGTTCTCAGTAAACTGGTTTTGCAAAGTTTGATGATTAACTTTTCCTTCACAGCATTGTATGTGCCTGGGGTTAAAAATTAGTTAGCTGATAGCTTGTCTCATTTTCAGTTTTGCAGGTTTCCGCAGGTGGCCCCAACAGTGGCATTGCAGCCAGCAGTCATTCCGGAGGACATTTGGCAGATTAGTCCATAGCAATTGGCAGGTTGGTGCAGCAGTTCATGGGCAGTGTCTACAAGAAGAGCTTACGGTAGGGCATTATTTCATTTTGACCAGCTCTTGAGGCAGTTACCGGATGAGGAGTGTAAGTGGTCAGAGGTTTTGTTGTTGCATTACTTGGCCATCTTGAGGAAACAGGGAAGGGCAGTTAGGATGGTGAGGGTGGTGGTGGCAGCTATTGTTACTTTCACTCCTTTGGCTGGGTTGCAGGATTGGACTAGGTCATGGGTGGTGAGTTGAGTATTAAAGGGTTGGTATTTGGTCTGATGAAGCAGTAATCCTGCAAAAGCGCTTTCTTCAATAAAACAGTTTTTTATATATTCTTGGTGTTCAACAGAAGTTTATCCTGCCTGGATCGTGTTGGTTGACTCACAATTATTTTTCTCAGTTTGGTTGTTTTGCTTGTGAGTCTCCTTTAGCAGTGTGGTTAGCTTATTTTTGCCTTTTTATTAAAGGGTTGTGGCAGAGTTGAAGGTGGGGTAGTAGACAGGAGATGGCCGGTGGCAAAGGAGATCTTAGGCTGGTTGCTACAGGGTTTAAGTAAGGTGTGTGGATCCTTGGAGGAGTATGTGGTGTGGAGCATGGTTAGTGTGTGGATGTATTGTGGGGCATTTAGAATGTCTGAGTTATTGGGTTCGTTATTATGTGAGGATGTGTTGATGTTGCCTAGGGCGGTGCACATCCGGCGATCTTCAAAGATGGATCAGGAGGGACGTGGGGCCTTGATGGTACTGGAAGCGATGGAGGTAAGTTGGAGATGTTCTGTGGTGTAGGGAAAGAGATTGTGGGTGGTTCAAAGGGGTAGGCTGCAAGGTTTGGTTTTTACTCCAGTTGGTGGTAAAGGCTTGACAGGTGAGCAATTGAATTTGATTATGAGAGGGCTCTTTATACTGTTTATTTAGAAGGGGATAAGTTTTCTTCTCATTCTTTTAGGATGGGTAGGGCATCGGACTTAGCGAAGGAAGTTCTATTGAAGTCATCAAGAGGGTGGGAAGGTGGTCTTCAAATGCCTTTTTGTCTTATATTAAGTAGCTTTGCAACAGGTGTTGTATTTTTTTAGCTAGCGGAAGGATCGTCATCTTGGGTCATTCTTTCGTCTTTTGGGCATTTAGGCGTGCAGCAATTAGACGCAACGGAATGAATTTGGGGCTGGACTGTTTTGGATGGAAGGTCATCTGACATTTGGATGGAAGGTCATCTGACATGGTGTTAGAGGGTTGATGTGGAGCAGGATATTGCAGGTATTTATTGGGTTACAGAGTCACTGGGGTTGCCGCAGGTTTTGTTGATTCATTTAGGGGGGATGATTTAGGTAAGGTTACGAAAAGACAGTTGATATATCAAATATATGAGGACGTGTTAGTGTTAAGGAGGATGTATCCATCTGTGGTTTTAATATGGTCTGAAATTACTCCCCGGTTGGTGTGGAGAGTGGCAAGGAATTTTGTGGAGGTGGAGAGAGCTTGGAGGTATGTTAATTTCACATTGGTGAAATGTTTGAAGGACATTGGGGTGCATACGATAAGGAATGAGGAGTTTGAAAGCAGGGACCCTGTATGGTACAGGTCGGATGGAGTTCATCTTAATGAATTTGGGCTTGATTTATTTAATCTTAACCTGGACTTGAAGGTGGAAGATCTACTGAAAAGGGGTTTGGTCTGAGGGGGGGAACAGCCCTTTGGGCTGGTGGGCAGAGAAGAGGGTCAAGCTTGACCCTCTTCTGTCCCTCTCAGTAGGATATTTGGAACTAAAGTGGTGATTTGATGGTGGATGACTTGGAATGGAATTAATGATATTAAGGTGAGCGGGGACGCTGCTTTCATGACTACTATGATAAGTGAGCAACTGGGGGATGCTGCTGATCAATGTTGGATCTGTGTGCTTCAATAAAGTTTAATGTTTGTTAATTTTCATTACAATAAAGGTAGTCAAATGTCTTTGGGTGTCCATGTTATTTTATTAGAACCGTGACAAAACAAATATATACCTGACTTTTCTTCTACACAGAACATCACTGCTGACACATTAGCTTACAAACACAGTCCCTATCTACAACAGTTCAATGCAAACACATGTTTTTTCCAGCTCAGCATAAACGTAATGACTCTGAAGCAAAACGGTTCCTTTAAAGCAAGCTGCAAGTAAAACACCTTCTGATGCAAGGACGGAAACAAACAAATACATTATAATAAAAACTTAGAACACATGGTCTTTACCTTATAGGGAATTCACTGCCAAAGTTACACAACTATCGCAAAAACGGGAACATACCATGAAAACGTCCTGCTTCAACACAATGTCAACTGAATCCAACCACAGAAGTTAACTCTGAAAACTCCTACTAAATGTTGAATCATACCACTGTTAAGTCCAGCAAAAGAGAATACACATACTACCAACCCATTGAAAGTACTGAAATTCTGGAAGACATCTAAACAAACAACCACATACTCAAATGCTTTAAAAGTAACGTTCACACAATAAGTAACCAACCCACAAGTATTACAAATATGAGCACATCTGTTCAAGTTATTTAATTACTTGCAGGTTTGCAAATGTATGTTAACCGTATGCATTCTGTTTTTTTAACAAGGGAAGCTACACTAAACTACTTTTCCTGCTGTTGATACAGATGTGTATTTGCAGGAAAGATTTAATATAAGTTTCTGCATTTAAAAGAAAGATTTAATATAAGTTTCTGCATTTAAACAGAACAACCATGACTACAGACAATGCAATACTAAGTACGCCCCCTGTTTCAGTACATCCATCCACAAAGCACTGTAAACTACGGTTGCCACCCATCCCGTTGTCAGCTGGACACTCACGAGTTGAGCCCTCTCATCCCGCTTCCCGCAGTCACCAAGCGTGGGACTTTAAAGGTCCTGTTTTTCCTCTTTTCACGATCGCAAATTCAATTGCCGTGGAAAAGCTGAAAATACTTCAGTTTTTTCCACGGAAATGTGGCTACGTCACCACCCAGACCTGCAGTTAGAGGGATTCCCTGCTAGGTCCGGGTGGTAATGCAACACAGTAATTGGCTGCAAGGATTGGAGGGGGTGGGGACTTACTAAGAAGAGCCCCAATAAAGGGCACAGCTGTAGAGCACTAAGCTCTACAGCTGCGAACGAAAAAGATCTGAGATTTCTATTTCTGAAGCCAGCCCAGCCAGCCAGCCAGCAAAGAAGCCAGCCAGCCAGCCTGCAAGGGAGCCTGCTAGCCAGCAAGGGAGCCTGCCAGCCAGCCCAGCCACCACTTGAGCATCCAACTAGCCATTCCAGCAGGAAGAAAGCAAGCTAGCCCAGCAATAACTGTGATAGTGGTAAGTACATAACAGCATTTTGTGACATTAGTTATTTAAAATGGGAATATTGTGCTTTAGGTTTTTAATGTTTAGAGCTAGATGGGGATGTAGTATGCAGTCTTTAAATCTGTGCAGTGGTTATTTTTGAGATTTTTGAGTAGTAGTTTAAAATGGGAATATATTGTGGTTTAATTTTTTTAATGCTTAGAGGTAGATGGGGGTGCAGTACGCAGTATTTAAATCTGTGCAGTGGTTATTTTGATATTTTTGAGTAGTAGTTTTTAAAGGTATAAAACCTGAATGTATATGAAATTGTTATTATTCTTGGGGGTATGATTTGGAGGCATTACTTTTAAAAGGCTGAACTGTGTATAGAAGTTGTTTATTTCTGGTGGGGGGCAGTGAAATATAAATTTAGTGTGATGTATTTCTACTGTCGTAGCTTTTTCTGGGTATTGTCTGTTTGCAGATAGAAAATGTTTTCAGATCTGCTCTGAGCTAAAACAGAATGGCATTAAATATACTGATCCCAAGGATATTGCCAATATCCTGGCAGATCGATTCAGTGCCAACTTCATCCCCTTCTCACCCCCTAAATGGCCCATCTCAATAACAGAAGATTGCCAAATTCCGGTAATAACAGCCACACAGGTAAAAAAACGCACTCCCCAAAGCTAAGAATACAGCATCCATGGGACCAGATGACATCCTGGGCTGTGTACTACATCAACTACAATATGAACTGGCACCTCACCTAAGTGTCATGTTTAATCATAGCCTCACCTCAGGTTTCGTGCCCACTGAGTGGAGCAGAGCTACAGTTATCCCACTCCACAAGGGGGGATCCACCTTGGATCCTGGAAACTACCATCCCATCAGTCTGACAAGCCTTATCTGCAAGGCCATGGAGCGTATTATCATAGAACTTATAAACAGAGACATTGGCAACCTTCAAACACTAGACCCCACCCAGTTTGGGTTCGTGAAGGGCAGATCTTGTCTCCTGAACCTGATTGACTTCTTCAAATCAGTCTCCAGAACCATGGACAAGAGTAAGGTGGTCCACACAGCCTATCTAGACCTTGCCAAGGCCTTTGACATCATCCCCCACTCTGGAATCATAGATAAACTTATTAAGCTGGGCATTAATCCCTACGTCACCCAATGGGTTGATAACTGGCTTACTGATAGAACCCACACTGTAAAAGCAGCCAACTCCAAATCCAGCTCCAGACAAGTGACAAGTGGAGTACCTCAGGGTTCAGTTCTGGGACCGCTCTTGTTTGGCATCTACTTCTCTGAAGTACAGGCCAACACAAAGGGACTCTGGATACAAAGTTCGCAGAGGACTGCAAACTGAGAGCCATTATTGAATCCCCAAATGATGTGGATACTCTACAAAAGGGCCTTACAGAAACAGATGCTTGGTGCCAGAGCCATGGGCTCAAGCTCAATGGCAAGAAATGTATAGTTATCCCCTTTGGGGAAAAAACATGTATCCATGAATTACCATACAGGTGGCAGTACACTAAACACCGAAAGTGTGATAAGAGACTGAGGGACACAGGTGGACAGTGGTCTCACCTTCGATAACCACATCGCCACAACAGTCAGGAAATCCTTCTATGTGGCACACCTCATCACTAAGGGCTTTTCATCCAGAAAAAAGGAGGTCATTGTCCCACTGTATTCATCCCTCATTAGACCCATTATAGAATACAACACCCAGTTTAGTATGTACCTCTCAAGACATCTGCAACAACTGGAAAGGCCACAGAAATACCTCACTAAAAGAATCACAGGCCTAAAGCGGATGCCCTACGCTGACCGCCTTAAAAAACTCCAGCTATACTCTGTCGCATATCGTCCACTCAGAGGCGATCTCTGCTTAACATACAAGGCCATGTCAAACCCAGAGCTGTTGGACATGCTACACTTAAAGAAATCCCAACCCCTCAGAGCCACATGCTCCAGGGATCTAAACCTTGTCATCACAATAAACAAAACATGCTGGAGGGATAGGCTCCTGACCCAGAGACTTCCTTTAGACTCTGGAATAGATTGCCCATACATGTCAAGCAGAGTGCCTCTTTGGCCCTCTTCAAAAGGAACCTTGATGATTGGATGGGAGAAAGGAAATTCACCCCGGGGATCACGTCAGTCGCCCTGCTAGACAGGGGTCCAGGGAAGTAAATAGTGTGGGAAGAAATAGCCAGGGAATTGTTACGGCTAGGCTTGTATAGGCCCTAGGGCTGACAGCCTAGTATCAACCTATGAACCTATGTTCGAGCATAGTTTGCACTTTTTTGTATGGAAATGTGTGCAATTAAATGCTGTTTTCAGGAAGTTAGGATATACCGTTTGGGTAATTTTTCCTGTTAGTTCCTGCAAGTCAATGTGTATGTGGTACAAGTCTACCTTTTGAGGGGGAATGTTAACAGTTAATGTAATTCATTTATTATTCTAGTAGGTACATGTTGCCAATTTGCCGAAGCTGTTTCAAGATTGTTTTCATTTATACTTGTAAATGTGTGCATTTAATTTATTATGCATTTTTAATAAGGTTAAAATGTACTGCTTTGCTTGTAATGTGAATATGGGTGTGCTGCTTTTACTTGGGCCTGTTTATTGCATTGCTGTGCTGGGTAAATTACTCTTAATTGCTATGTTTTGAGGTAAAAGGAGCACATGGAGTCTGCTGTACATTGTAGTTTATATTACTTCTCTTGCAAGAAGTATTCCTGTTTATTTTTTTTTTTTGTGGATGGATGGTCAGAAGTTAATGCAGTGTATTTGGGATTGTGCTAAACCATGTCATTGTTACAGGGTAGTTTGCTTTTATAAGTAACAAAGTTTGCATTTTGTGTTTTAGTGATGTCTTCAATAGACTTATGTACTGTTTTCATAATAATCCGATTACGACCAGTGCTGCTGTTGGGCATGTTCATTAATAGATCATTGCGCTATGTAAATTAGTGCCATACATTTCTTTTAACTGCTGTGGTCAAAAGCTAAATCAGGTCTATGGTATCCACTGTGCATTGTCATTCATTTTAGTGTTTTTTTGGTTCAGTGAATGTGGTTAACTTTTTTTTTCTTGAGCGGTGGGGTGAGGTAAGTATGTTCGGTAGTAAAAATAATGCATTTCATTTTCTACAAGCTGTATTAATGTTAGATTTCAATGGCCAAAATGCCCCCTACATTACCTCATTTACTATTTGACCTTTTTCAAACTGTTTGTAATAACTCTTTTTCTGCTCCACTCCTCGGTTCTTTCGCATGCCAATGTTTTCCTAGCCAGTTCTTTCGCATGCCAATGTTTTTCGAGCCAGTTCTTTCGTGTGCCAATGTTTTTCAAGCCAGTTCTTTCATGTGCCAATGTTTTTCAAGCCAGTTCTTTCGCATGCCAATGTTTTTCAAGCCAGATGTTCATCGTGCATACAGCTGCAGTCATTACAGATGGGTTATCCTGCTGTCAGGCGGGTCCTCGGTCGGCCGAATTCCAAAGTCTAGGTCCAGCGTCAGTTGTCGTCGCTTCTTCCCTGACGTCAGTGCGGCAGGGGTATAAAAGAGGCAGCCGACGCCATTTTCTCCAGTCTTTCTTGCTGCGCGGTGCCCAAAGCAGAAGCAGTTCGCAGGTGCCGGTCAGCCAGCTCCTGAGATTTACGAAAGTATTTCAGCCGAAGTCTTCTTTAAAGCTAAGTACCCCATTGGGGAAACTTTTCTTGCCTCAGACCGATGTCAGACAAAGTTAATAATTGCATTTCTTGTGGGAAGCAAATACCGCATAAGGATTTCCACTCTTTCTGTATACCTTGCTTAGGCCCAGACCACGACGTCTCGGCCTGCCATTTTTGTGCTAGGTTCAACAAGCGCACTATTACGCGCCGGACGGAGTTCGCCCTTCATTATTTTGGCAAAAAATGTAATTATATCATGTCGTCGGATACACCGACACCAGTTTTAAGCAAAAGACGCAAAGATAAGGACCGTCATCCGAGGTCCGCACCGAGTACTGAGACCACGCTTAGGCCGACTACCAGTTCTCCGGTTCTCAGCGAGGCGCCTACGCAGCCCCTGAATACCGATGAAACTATTTTAACGGTGACTTCAGTACCCGAGGTCGAAGGCTCCTCGGTCTCCATTCCTACTGCAAATACCGATGCCACTCTTGGCGGGGAAACTGAAAATTTAGTCAGGCCTACCATTTCTGAAGGTGTCTTCAGGCCTTCCACCTTCTCTATTAAATCCTTCACTAAATCTAAAGCAGCCATGAAAACTAAAAAACAGGGTCCTCAGACCTCCTCTCAAGGCCCCATGCCTAAAAAGCAGATGCTAAAAATGGCTGAGGATTTGATAACTCTCATCAGGGGGTTCTCAACCCCCCTCTGACAAAAGACCCAGATTGGAGGAAGACTACCCTTCCTCAGACCAGGCTTCTATTACCTCAGAACATTCTGAGGACCAGGATTGTGCCTATTCCCCTTTCGAAGACTCTGATGCTGAGGAGTCTATTCCCTTGGTCTCCCCCCCTGAGGACTACTCTTTTGGGGAAACCCTGCATACATTGAGGGAACACTTTCACCGGGAAGGCCAAGATTACTCAGATTCCAAGAAAAGGCTCAGGGAATTTCTACTGCTCCCCCAGCATAGGCCCCTGGCTATCCCTCCTGTTTTAGATATTTTGGATGATGTGTACACAGAAGCCAGCCTTAATCCAGATTCTTTACCTCCAGCCCCTGTTAAACCAGACAGGTATTACCGGGTCCCTGATTCTCACCAGTTCCTTTATAAAAGCCATACTGCTGACCCAGAAACTATTTCACAGGGTCCCAAGGGAATAAAGGCCTCTACTGCTAAAAACCCTTTACCTTCAGAGAGAGATTCCAGAGCTTTAGAAAGGTGGGGGAAAAAGGTGTATACATCTGCCACTTTAACCATGAGGGCATTAAACTGTCAATTCCATATGTTAAAGTACCAACAGTTTTTGTTATCTCAGTTGAAAAGCAAAATGACACAAACAGAACAACCAGATTTGAAAGAGTTGGCAAATGGGTAAAGATACCTTGCAGTGTGGTTTTGATGCTTTAGAGGCCTCATGTAGAGCTGCTGTCACAGGGTCTGTTATACGTAGACATGCTTAGCTCAAAGAGCAAACCTTACCAGATCATGTCAAAGCAAAGTTATTAGATGCACCACTTCAAAAAGATGTATTGTTTGGTGTTAAAGCTGAGGAGGTACTAAAGAAAATGGAGGAAAAAGCAAAAACTATGCAAACAGTGAAAGATTTCCTGCAGGTACAACCTCCACGCTTCAGCAGAAACTGGCCTTCAAAAAATTGGTCCTTTCCAGCCACGGACAGACCTCAAAGGGGCAGATACAGATGCCCAAGGGGTAGAGGACAACCTCAAGGATCTTACAGAGCAAGACAGTGGCAAGCACCAACCCCAAAAGGTGGAGAAGATAGATCACAGTCATTTAGAAAACAGACACAATGACTTCCCCTTATGCCTGCCAAGCAAAGGTTTAATGGCAGCACCTTTCGGCGGAAAACTGGCATTATTTTCAAAAAACTGGCATATTGTTACAAAAGACAAATGGATTCTGGACATTATAGACAGAGGCTACAGGTTCCACTTTCACACCCTTCCAAAAATGAGAAGCATGTCAAACCTGCCACAAAATCAAAGGGCAGAGGCACAAAGACAAATTTCCACTCTCATGGATATGAAAGCGATTCAAGAGGTGCCCGCAAAAGAACAAGGTCAAGGTTTTTATTCCAGACTATTCCTGGTACCAAGGAAAGACAAAGATTGGAGACCTATCTTAGACCTATCCATCCTAAACACATATCTACAGGTGCCAAAATTCAAGATGCTCACATTACAGCAGCTTCTTCCCATGCTGGGCAAGGAGTCTTGGCTGGTAACATTGGACCTCAAGGAGGCATACCTGCATGTCCCTATCAGACAAGATTGCAGAAGATATCTCAGATTTCTTGCAGGTTGAACCCATTACCAATTCTCTGCATTGTCCTTTGGCTTATCTACTGCGCCCAGAGTGTTTACGAAATGCCTGGCATCAGTAATTGCCTTCTGCAGACTACAAGGAGTACAAATCTACCCATATCTGGACGACTGCCTGATCCAAGTGGACAGCAAGGACATTCTATTGCAGCATCTGGCGTTTGTAATAAAACTGTTAAACTTCCTGGGATACACAGTGAACAAAAAGAAATCAAAACTAATACCTTCTCAACAGATAATTTTCCTGGGTGCCAGCTTAAATACAACCACCCAGATGGCCTACCTCACGCCAGACAAACAAGGGCAACTGTCTCAATACTTCAGCAAAATGGCAACTTTCACCAGACTAACTGCAAGGAAAGTCCTGCAGGCTCTGGGATTCATGGCATCTTGCATCCTACTAATCCCATGTGCAAAGCTACATATGAGGAAACTACAATGGTACCTAAAAATCTTATGGTCTCAACACAGCCACAGCTTGGAAACAATTATACCACTCATTCCATGCCTTCAAAAGGAATTTTTGTGGTGGGCTCAAGCATGCCAAAGAAACACAGGTCTCCCTTTCTGTGTACCTCAAGCAACTCAAATCATCACAATGGACGCCTCAGACTACGCCTGGGGAGCACACATGGCAGATCAGTGCATTCAGGGAAAATGGTCCCAAAAAGAGAAGCACCTACACATCAACCAAAAGGAGATGCTAGCCGTGCAAAATGCTCTTATGACCTTCAAAGACCTACTGCATCCAGGCCAGCTATTGATAAGGACAGACAACACCACAGTCATGTGGTACATAAACAAACAAGGGGGAACTCATTCATACCCCCTGTGCAGGCAAGCCATGACCCTATGGAACACAGCACTGGAATTGCAAATTCAACTACAGGCACAATTCCTGCCAGGGAAGGAAAACTCACTGGCAGACAACCTAAGCAGAGATATGACAGATCCACACAAATGGAAGTTGCATCCTCAAGTTTTCTCAAATATAACTCAGGCATGGGGACAGCCAGACATAGATCTATTTGCTACCCACAGAAATTACCAGTTGAAAAAATTTTGTTCAAGGACCTATCATCCCACAGGCCTGGAAAGTGGATGCACTCTCTTTCAATTGGACAACACTGACAGTCTATGCCTTCCCGCCTCTTCCTCTACTGACCAAAGTTCTATTAAAAGCCAGAGCAGAGAGGCCACAAATGGTTCTCATTGCTCCAGACTGGCCATGCCAACACTGGTATCTGCTCCTAAAGAGCCTGACACACTCCCCACCATGGATCCTACCTCTAGTACCTCTTCTGTTGTCCCAGCACAACTACAAAACCCTTCACAGCCAGCTCAAAACCCTAAATCTAGCTGCATGGAGAATACCTTAATTTCCCAACAGACTCTTCTCTCCAAGGAGGTGCAGGATGTCATCTTGGAGGCCAGAAGACCTTCTACTAGAAAAGCCTACTCCGCCAAATGGAAACGATTTTGTTCCTGGAATCAAGAAAAGGGCCAGAATCCTTGGGTAATAAATATACCTCAAATTTTACAGTACCTAGCTGAGATGTTAAACAGTGGCCTTTCCTTCTCCTCCATCAAGATCCACGCTTCAGCCATTTCTGCACAATACAACACAGACCCTCCTTTATTCTCACATCCTCTATTAAGGCAGTTCCTCAGAGGGGCAAAAAATATAAAACCCCCAAGGAAACCACCAGTTCCAGCTTGGGACCTCAACTTCGTATTGGAAAAGCTGACCCTGCCTCCCTTTGAGCCAGCTTCTTCAGCAGAGCTACAATACTTGTCATGGAAAACAGCCTTCATTCTGGCTATCACCTCAGCACGCAGGGTTTCGGAACGTGCAACCATTCATCATTTTCCATCAGGACAGAGTTTCCTTACAAACCAACCCTACCTTCATGCCAAAGGTAGTATCCAGTGTAGCATTGAATCAGACTATCCACTTACCTACCTTTTATCCAAATCCACAGAACAAAGGGGAGAGACTACTACATTCCTTGGACATTCACAGGCAACTTCGTTATTACTTGGACAGAACAAAGCCATTCAGGAAATCTGAGCAACTCTTTGTGTCCTATGCTACAGGTGCTCAAGGAAAGGCTATTTCCAAACAGACAATTTCAAAATGGATAGCCCACTGCATACGCTTTTGTTATTCATTTCATGGAAAATCTGTGCCTGCATACATCAGATCCCACTCCACCAGGGCCACAGCTACCTCTGCAGCTTTCCTCAGGGGGGACCCTACCAAGGACATTTTGGAAGCAGCTACTTGGAGCTCAGTGCACACTTTCTCCAAGCAATACCACCTTCCACTATACTCAAAATCTAGAGCGGGCTTTGCCACAGCAGTCCTGCAGGGCATCCTTGCTCCTCCTAGTTCCACTTAGTGCCTACCACTCTTACTTAGCTTTGGGATTCTACCCATCTGTAATGACTGCAGCTGTATGCACGATGAACATAGTACAGTTTTGTACCTACCATAAATGTAGATGTTCGAGTGCTCATACAGCTGCAGTCCAGGTTACCCCCCCCCCCTCTTAGGACAGGCCTTATGACAAACACCTCTATCATACAACCTATTTGGGGTATTCTTTTATGGTGTATTTGCTTGCAACTACTGTTTTTTGATTTATCTATATTGCATGTTTGCATAACATTATGTTTTGCCTTCCTTCTGGGGGCATCTAACATCTGGGGCAAGAAAAACTGAAGAAAATGGCGTCGGCTGCCTCTTTTATACCCCTGCCACACTGACGTCAGGGAAGAAGCGACGGCAACTGACGCCGGACCTAGACTTTGGAATTTGGCCGACCGAGGACCCGCCTGACGGCAGGATAACCCATCTGTAATGAATGCAGCTGTATGAGCACTCGAACATCTACATTTATGGTAGGTACAAAACTGTACTTTCTTTCGCGTGTCAATGTTTTTCAAGCCAGTTCTTTCACATGCCAATGTTTTTCGAGCCAGTTCTTTCACATGCCAATGTTTTTCGAGCCAGTTCTTTCATGTGCCAATGCTTTTTAAGTCAGTTCTTTCATGTGCCAATGTTTTTCAAGCCAGTTCTTTTGCATGCCAATGTTTTTTGAGCCAGTTTTTTCATGTGCCAATGTTTTACAAGCCAGTTCTTTCATGTGCCAATGTTTTTCAAGCCAGTTCTTTCATGTGCTAATGTTTTTCAAGCCAGTTCTTTCATGTGCCAATGTTTTTCAAGCCAGTTCTTTCGTGTGCCAATGTTTTTCAAGCCAGTTCTTTCACATGCCAATGTTTGTAAGCCAGTTCACATGCCAATGTTTTTCAAGCCAGTTCTTTCGTGTGCCACTGTTTTTTAAGCCAGTTCATTTGTGCTGTGCACCAGTATGATACTGCACCCTACTAACAGTTTTGGTAAATATGTTGCATATCAGGTAAGTACAGATTCAAGCATGAAGAGAGCAGCAGTTTCATCACAGTCAACCAGCAGCAAGAGAATGTGCAAGTGGCAGGATGTTTGGAAAACAGAATTGGACTGGATCGGGAAGCCTGGCTTCTTAAGACTGAATATATCTAAAGCTGTGTCATATGGTACAGAAAAAGTACACAGGTCTCTAGTTTCTACTTTATCAAATACTAACTCTTCAATGATATCAGTTATTATTGAGTTCTTCTCATCTCAAGACAAAGAGCTAGTATTTAAAACAGCCTAGTCCAAATCTCCTATTAAACTGGATGACAAATTAATAAGATTTGATAATGACTATTACTATGGAGAGACAGATGCAACACAGGTACAGGTTTCACTTTGGAATACTTTAAAAGACAAAATTGTGGTCAGTTTAATATTACTTTGAGTTCACCATTGTTTAATTTAATCACCACTGTAGTTTAATTTAATATGTGTGTTAGTTATAGGGTATAATGCCTTTTTTTAATTGTGTCGATTTCTCTTTCTTAATGTACAAATGCTATTGATGCTGTTCTTTTTCAATAAACTATGTATTAGTCCAATGCTGTGATGACCAAAAGTTAAAGTTTTTTACCTCTTATAAAAAGAACTTGGAAAAAAAGACAGTTTAAGGTGCATTTTCTCTTTCCTGTCAAGTATAAAATATTCCTTTTGGATGAAATTAGACACTATGAAGGCCTACCCTAGGATTCAATAAAGTCCATATAGGCTCTGTGTAGAGCCTACATGGAATGTATCTGTGTACATGGCCACAATTATCCTGCGGCAGTGCACCATGAATATTAATTGTTGTGCGCACTTAAGGGAGGTCAGAACAACACAGATATTGAATCCGTGTTAAGACTGATGGCACACCCACATACCTTTGGCCCATTACCTTTGACCAAAAGGTCTGCAAGACATTTTATTTCACTAAGTTGGATTTTTTTTTTCACTTTATATGCTTGTTTACGCGATGTTCCACGTTATTTAGCTCTGCTTAGCACTGCTTACTTATGCATTAGACATATGCTAGACAGCTAAAAATAGAAACTGGATGCATTTAATTTCTGTAGTTCTGTGGTGCTTAGAGATACTCAAACCCGCGCAGTGACGCTGTGCTATGCTTGCAGGCACCTTTGCAGTATATCTGTGGATATTATGAGTTCCCTTCACTAACTCAATGACTAGATAGTTTGAGTCATGACCTACAGTGTAGTAGATCCTGAGTTCGAGCCCTGAGCAGAATACCTTTTTATATATAGTGCTGTGAAATTGTGTCAGTTGACTGAAAATTAGTTGACTTTGAATTCAATAATCATTACATTTAGAAAAAGTGCTCGATGCTAAGCATCGCTTAAACATGGTCAATGGTCTTTTCGTGTTTGCAAGTTACTAAGCTTCACTTAAACATGGGTTGTGCAAGTCTGTGCAATGCTAAGCGATGCAGGCTTTTCTGAAAGTTACAGTATGATATACAATGGCGGGAATGTAGCCTACATAAAAAGCAATGGGCAGGAAATTCACATTATTCCTTGGAACCTGACCTTGACTGTGGGTATGGCTGCTGTTGTGGGGGAAGGCGTACTCCATAAGGCACAATGGTAGGGTGTGCAGGAGTCCAGGGTTTTCACTGGACTCCTGGTAGACTGCTATGGACTCAGGCTGCTGCAAGGTGACTATCAGGGCTCAGAGTGTACGTCTGAGGCCTGAGACAGTTGGTCTAAGGACATGACCAGTACATGTATTCTCCGCACTGGTGAGCAGTGTCACCACCATTATGATGACATGTATCAAAGGAAGAGGGTAACCTTGGATACCTGGATCCAAGAAGCATGGGATGAGGGGACCGCACAGATATGCAAGTATGTTTTCCAGTCATTTTTAAATATACAAGCTAAATCTGTGCAAAACTGGTATGCATAATGGTTTCCTTCTCTTACCACAGCTACAGAAGAGAGGCCTTGCAATGTCCAGTCCCGTGCAAGGCATTTGGCCAGAATGAGGCAATCGTGTGCTATTTACGAATATCAATAAAGTAATAGCTTACTAATAAAATAAATACAGATACTGCAATCTTAACAGTCATGTACGAAATACCCGGGACATCACAGACTTTTAGTAATTTGTCAGTGCATATCTGAACTGGTAAAGCAAGCTAAAGCAAGTAAGCATGCATTACTGTGTAGCATAGCTTCAAATCATTAGTTAATGTTGTGTTTTACCCAGATTAAGAGTCAATGTTGTGGTCTGCTCATTGTCTGAAATATACTGTAGATTGCACTCAATAACTGAATAGGGTAAATGTGCAAGTTAACAGAAGTCTTAGACAGCTATCCATGTGTGTAAATTCAAAATTTGAAACACCATGAATCAATAAAGTGTAAAAAGAGACTGTGCACTGATAATTTATTTTTTCAAATGAAATGTTCAGTATTCCTGTAGTCACTGGTTGTGGGTTCTAATCTGATACCAGCCAAATGAGAAATTGTGCAGTATTCAATACAATTTTAGCATGTCATAAATAAACGTTGTGCAATACCCAGATTAAGAGTCAATGTTATGCTCTGCTTATTTTGTCTGAAATATACTGTAGGTTGCAGTCAATAAATGAATACAGTAAACGTGTAAGTTAACCGAAGTCCTACACAGCTATCCATGTGTGTAAATGCAAGATTTGAAACATGAATCAATAAAGTGTACAAGGAGACGGTGCTCTGATAATTTACTGTTTCAAATAAAATGTTCAGTATTACTGTAGTCACTGCTGTGTGAGTTCTAACTCCACACTAGCCAACTGAGAATTGTGCAGTATTCAGTACTATATTAGCATGTCATAACTAAAACATAACCATGCTTGCTTACAGTGGCGGCTGGTGACTTCAAATCAAAGGGGGGCTGCAGGAGACAGCTGAATGGGTGGGGCCAATGGGAAGTGTGTGGTGGGGCCATGGCACAGTGGGATCAATGCTGGACATGCTTACTAATTTACATGAAATAAATGCTCAGTCACTATGGTGCATGCTGAATGCTCTACACAGCACACATTGTTATATATATATATATATATACAGGTTGGTTTGAACACTTACCTCTGTGGTATGCTGCAAACAGTACTTCGTACTCTGTTTCTGCACCTGAGGAGAAGCTGTGGTCTGGTCTGGAACACATCAGGTCATACTGGATTTCTTTTTTCCTCCCTTTTCCATGGAGGCTCAAAAAGGACAGTTTAAAGTCTCCCAAGTAAATGCTATTCACGTGACCCCACCTGGTTACAAATAAGTGCTTGTAGTCTTCTCTTTCAGCTGTTCCCATTAGGGGTTACCACAGCAGATCATCTGTTTCGATTTCTTACTGTCCTCTGCATCTTGCTCTGTCACACCAACCACCTGCATGTCCTCTCTCACAACATCCATAAACCTTATGAGGCCTTCCTCTTTTCTTCTTCCCTGGCAGCTCCATCCTTAGCATCTTTTCCCAATATACCCAGTATCCCTCCTCAGCACATGTCCAAATCAACACAATCTCACCTTTGGGTATGCCTTCCCCCTCTTCTCCTTCAGCCAACAGTAGCCAAAGAAAGTGGATAATATTGTTTTTATAATATTGTTATTAGCGTTGCCACCCCTCCGTTTTTTTTCCGGAGTGTCCGGAAATCAATAGGGCACTCCGGTTCTCGTTCTGGGAGTCCGGAAATAATAATAAGTCGTACGACGTTAGTGCGTCTGTACGACAAAAAAAAAAAAAAAAAAATGACATTGCCGTCTAGGACTCTCGGTTGATTGGCTGCTTGCTGCAGAAGAGGCTCATGCAGCAAGCAGCCAATCAACACTTAGATTTGCGAGTCAAATCCCCGCAAAGCCCGTGAAAATTAGGGGATAAAAAGCGATGCTCCAGCTATACTTACTGTCTCTACTCTAAAAGGTCAGTACTTAAGGTCTGAAATTTCTTGCTGGTTCGGCTGTTTGCTAGTTCGGGACGTCTTCGGTGGATTGCCTGGTATGGCTGTGTCCTTGTGTGCTGGTTTCTTTTGCTGTTGCTGCCTGGAGCCTGGAGGAAGGATTGCCCTAGCCCTGCTGCTTGCCTTGCTTGCTGGAGTCTTGCCCTGGAGTAGTGCTGTGGACTGGCCGACTGGGTGGTGTTGTGTTCCCCTGCCTGCCTGCTGCTTGCTGGCCCTTTGTTAGCTGCCTGTTCTGCTCTAGCTGAGAGCTTGTTTAAGGAGCCCTGCTGCTGCTTTTTCTGGAGGTAAGTGGAATTTTTTTAATGGATGAATTCTTTGGAATTAAGGTAGATTTTCAAAGATTAGTGTGACAAGGGGAATGAAATACTGCCAGCACAGCTACTAGTGAATTTTTTAAATATTACATTTATATTAATTCACTAGCTGTGCTGGCACTATCTCATTCATTGATGGTGACAAGATGTGTGTGTAACTGTATGTAGATGTTCAACATGTTGTGGTGATTATTAACTAGAACAATCTCTAGTTTGTAATCACCACATCTACCTTATTCTTTATCTGTAGTTTCTAGGATACTGTCTGCAGAGATATATAGGAAGGGTTTGTTTGGCTGTTTTTAACTGCAGTTAGTGTAACTATTTTTCATGTGGGTGCACTTTGATTTATTATTTTTCATGTGGGTGCACTTTGATTTATTATTTTTCATGTGGGTGCACTTTGATTTATTATTTTTCATGTGGGTGCACTTTGATTTATTATTTTTCATGTGGGTGCACTTTGATTTATTATTTTTCATGTGGGTGCACTTTGATTTATTATTTTTCATGTGGGTGCACTTTGGTTTATTTTTCATTTGGGTGCACTTTGATAGTGAATGTATACTGACGGAGTTATATAGGGTTCTTGCTATGATTGTAGAACTATCATTTCTCTAGTTTGTCATCACTGTTATGTTTACCTTGATCTGCATTTTCTATACCAAGGCTGTTTTTATTGCAATGTTTTTAGTCTTTCATCTGGTTTTGGACTTGGTTACAGTGAATATATAATGACTACATGATTTGTATAAGATGCTTGGATGTAGAACTGTCTTTTCGAGTCTGTCATCACTGTGATGTTTACCTTGACCTGTGTTTCTTCCTAGGGTGTCTATGTCTAGGGTGTACAGTCTTCAAATTATAGTGAGGCTTAAATGTAGCTTTTTGTATAGCTTGTCATCACTGTTTACCTTTATCTGTGTTTTCTAGGGTATACCGTCTATACCAAGGCTTAGTTCGTTTGATGTTACAGTGAATATATAATGACTACATGATTTGTATTGGATGCTTGTGCTGAAGGGTGCTAGAGTAAAGGGGCATGACTATTAAAGGGAATGGGTGTGGCTTGATTGTGCATGGGGGCGGGGCTTGTTTGTCAGGAAAAGGCACAGTAGAAAGGTGGCAACCCTAATTATTATCCTTCTGGTATTTTGATGAATGTTTTTTATGGCACGTTAACTGAGTGGTGTCAATCAGTAATAGATTCAGGGACACACAGAAGCTGCAGGTGAAATGCTTTATTTTACTTTCCCCTTTCATCCCTCCCAGGCCTACATTTTCTGTGCACCAATGTCCTATTGCACAACTGTCTTGCTTACTTATTACCCTTTTTATAATGCATTTTACTAACATGAAAACGTGGATAATAGTATGAGGTTAGGTTTAATATGCACAGAATCAATAAGCTTTCTAAATTATCTTATGCATTATTTCAGAGGTTGTAGAACATGAACATCACATGGACGAAACAGTACTTTAGAAACCCCACGGTTAACATCAATCTAATAATGCAAACAATGACATAACCAACTTGAAACTAAATGCATTTGCAGGCAAGACATTTGGATGTTTACAAATACACCTACCCAGCTCTCCTTAGCTCCCATTATAAAACTGATAAGATGCAACAGAAATAAACAATGGTGTACACCATTGTTTATTTCTGTTGCATCTTGAGATGATTTTATGTTTATATATTTAGTTTTTAGGTTTTATGGCGCTTCTGCTTTAAAAGTTGGTTGATTAATTAACATGCAGATATTTAAAGCACATGGTTCCTGTGCTTCCTGTTTGTGATCTGAAGAAGCTACTAGTTAGTGAAAGCGCTTATCGTGGTTTATCTGTGTAATAAACTGAATTATTTGTCTCAGAAGACCGGATTACTTGGATTTTTTACACATAGAAGGTTATTTCTCACTCTGTCAACGCTTGCTTGAGTTATTTATCCATTTACTTATCTTTTTTATAAGCAAGCGTGCTGTGGCAGTAACCAGCATTTTTAATTTACCTTCCAATGAACAAATATTGCTGTGAGATCAGAGTAGATAGTGGAAGCAGTCTTCAACAATATAACTATTTTATGGTTTAGAACAAAGAACATTGATTATAGCTATTGAAATGTAGGTATGTTCAAACAAGTAACCTCTGAAAATATTTTTTCAAGCAATTACTGCAACAAAATACTGCTGAGCTGTGTGCCTAAACAGTTAAGGTGTCAAACATAAATAATGCACTGTACAAAGACAAGGCAAACTCCAGTTGTCATTAAGGATTACAATGGGCTATGAATGTGTCAAGAAAAATGTCCAGGTAAGTGAACATGTGGTGGGGAAGGGGGCAAAAAGTATGCCTGTGATAAGGTTTCGAAAGGTGAAGAGAATGAGCATAAAAAATGTGCAACATTTATGGATGAGAAGTAAACAGGACAGAAAATACATTTTTGTGAGAGAAGAACTTATGAGAAGTGTTTGTAGCATATACACTTAATTACTGAAGTTATAATGTTAGAGAGAAATTTCATGTTCAATTCCAAGATTTTCTTGTTACATCTGATGGCTTTAGGTGGACAGAAGTCCATTTCATCAACCTAGAGAACAATGCTTCACAACATTGATCATGGCTTCTAGATCATTTTAAGTCTTGAGCACCTAACTCATAGCCAGAGAATTCTAATGAAGGAAGGACAGGACTAGTACAAAGATTGTCTTTTGTTGCAGGGGTGGATATCTGTTTGTTTTAGAAAACTGATTGCTTACATTATTACAAAACTCCATTGCACAAATTTTTTATAAAATTGTTTTTTATTTTGGTATTTTGAAGGAATTTCTGAAAAAAATGTAAAGTGAATGAAGTAAACATTTTGATTTTATTAGAAGGCAATTTCATGATGAAAACACACATACCACTCATAACAACATACAAAAGTAAATTGTTTCGGTGTCTTCTTAGTTCACCTGCAGAGTTTGTATGAGCTTCATGTTGTAATTTATATTTAATATGTTATCCCTATATTTTCTGTTGTAACTTTGGCAGTCAGGTACGTTACCATGAGACAATGGCTTTTTAAAGAAGAGAACTGGAGGAGCAGCAACCAAAAATAGTTGCAGCAAGTCAGTAAGTTAGGTTACCGTCGGTTACAGCAAAAAAAAAAAAAAAAAAAAAAAAAACTCAAGGGTACAGAGCCGATTCCAGCACCTACCTCAGTTTTATGTATCTCGCGCTCATCTTCTTCTTTTCCTCAAGCCCCAAGACAAAAAAATAAACTTGCTTCAAGCACCACCAACGACAACGCCGGTATATAATCGGGTAATCCACTAACTCCAAGTTCCAACGGTCCCCCAAACAAACAAGACAAGTACAGTAAGTACTACTGTGCTAGTGCTACTGATTGTTTTTCGCTCTCTTTTTTGAGAAGAGAGCGAGAACCAATCATTAGCAATCCAGCCATCCAAGTCACGTACGTGCCTGTGGACATGGCAGTCCGAACCCCCTTCTAATTTATGGTGTATGTGGTTAAACGGTTTAAACCGCATAGACTTCTGGGCATCACACTGATGCTTTTTCTTTAATCTGGACTGCCTTTTACAGCAGTCAGAAAGTATATGTTCGTTGTTAAAAAAAAAAAAAAAAACGGAACTCGTCGAGCATGCGCAGTTCGAGTTCCGGGACTTTGCGGATTTCTCATACTGTTGTGTGGGTTAATTTTAAAACACAAAACAAATACATAATATGAAAATATTTTTTTTTGGCAAATGAAATGTCAGTTTTCCTGGAAGGGCTGCAGTCCTGCAGTCAGATAGCATGAGCCACCCCTGCTTGCATATAAAGTGCACACCCATAGACCTGTGCCATGACTGTCCAGCTGTCAAGTGTTGTCAGTGTACACAAGCATACTTCTCAACTGTCACGATTTTTGCAGAATGCACTGAATATTGCCCCATGTGTCTTGTCTGTTTGGTATATGATCTTGTTTTACTCGCCAGCCTCTGCCAGACTGCTGGGGATGAATGTCAGAAAACAAATGTCAATCCTCTGATTTGCAGATATATATGACATCACTTGAAATGCAATTTAATGGCAAATCTGTTAACAGAACACCCTGCTACTATTGTATGAGCACACTATGTAAGAATGTTCCCTGTCATTGTACCTTTGTGCCACCATTATGTATGGCTTGGCCCATAATGTCCCATGCTAAGATGTTGGGAGGTATGGCATCCAGCAAAGAGGTGGATGGATTGTGTGAAAGAAGATCTGCGACAGTCAGGCATGAGTGTTGAAGAAGGCAGGAGAGTGGCACTGAATCGAGAGAGCTGGCGACAGTACGATACCCCGACCCCATGTAAATGGGAAAATGGGATGATGATGATGATGTACGTCGAACATCATGTATACAGTATAAACAACACTGAATGATTGCTGGATGCATTATGACCTGTAATATACTGTGTGTGTAAGGAACAGGGTAGTATTTCAAATAGTAAACGGCATAGCAGTTGAGCTCACAAGTGAAATCTAACATATCTAGAAGTATTTAGTTGTAGTCTGTTTAGTTATATTATCTGTGAAGTTAATACTAATGTTTTTCTTTTTTCCCCTCACCCCACCCCTTTTTTTTAATTCATTTAATCAATATATTTATTATCATTTGATATTATCATGTTATTTGTTATTACCTCTTATGGTGAGTTAATGTATAATTTAATACTGATTTGCTGTAAAACAAAAAGTTCATTTACATTATTTATTGTTGTGTTCCACATTATATTATTTTTAATTTGTTTCCATTACTCATTATTCTTTTATCTTATGTTATTAATTACATTTACTTGGGTTATGTTTATTTTTCCTTTATGTTTATATTTCATTTACCACAAAGCAACAGGGTAGGCCAATTCCCGGTTATTCACCTACTTTGGCTCCCATATCTCGGCCACAGCTTGGCAGCACCCCCTATGCTGTCCCTGCACTATCTGCTCCAGCAGGAAGTTCCACCCAACAGGCTGGGGGTGTGCCCCCCTCTGGGAGCGGAGGTGGAGGGGATGCTTTTGTTACCTAACAACAACTGCTAGGCATGCAGTGTAGGCTTGTGCACCAAACTCTTGGTGCACGCCTATGCCTGATGGAGAACATGCTGTCCATCCTGGTGTGGCAGTCTGTCCTCAGGCGCTGGCACTGACCACTGCCTCCACAAGAGCAGTGAAGGTGCAGTGCTGCCAGCAGTGAGGACTTGAGTCACACTACTACTGTGTCTGATGCCCATGGGACCGGGATCCCACAACACCCTTCCCAACCAAGGTGTTCACCCCCCCCTTGTGTCCCCACCATCCCTGTCTGCTGTCTTGTCTGTCTGCAAATGCTTCTTCATCTTCCCAGTTTACCTTTCCCACACATACCTATGTCCCAACATTCCACTCTCACCTTAACAAAAATGAAGGAACCTGTCCAAAAAAAAAAAAAAAAAAAGAAATTCGTCCCATATATAGCTCACCATTTTACACACGTCCACTGAACATAATCTGGTCCAACTGGCTTGACAATGCACTTATGTTTTTTTCACCACTCCCCCTGGGGGGGTGGCAATCCAAATTTAGCTAAAATTATTTTCAAGTGCACAGTTGTTGTTGTTGAAGAAATGGATAGCTATGATTCTTTCCTACACCCTTCCTGCACATACCTACCTGCCTTTCACTATGTTTTCCCCATATGCAGACAATTTCACCACTGACCTACCTTCCCAATTTTCTTTTCGTTAAAGAATTATTGCACAATGCTGTATCGCTAAGCTATGCTAAATGGCAGTGTATTACTATACGTATTTGAAAGAATAATAATCATTTTCAAAAAGTACACCTGAACCCTATTTCTAACCCAGTACCATTTCACTTGAGCAACAGTACATCAACCTGCCAAACCACACGGCCAGTTTATTAGCACAGATGTTTTAAGCAAAACATAGTAACTGTCCTTTTCTTCTCATTAAGCGTGTTTACACAATGCTGAGCATCGCTGCACATCGGGCAGCAATCTGCTAAAAAATTAATGGAAAAATAGGAATTTAACTGGGACTCTGTTATAGAAATACATCAGTATAAAGCCATACACTTATTACTAGATGTTAAGTAAGGTACGCAACAACAGGTAACTGTACAGTGCTATCTACAACATGTAATAATACACCTCCTATAACAGTGACTCTATAGCTCAATCTGTTAAATGCTTTGAAAATGTTAACTTTTGGTCCACATGGTCCTAGGCTCAAATACAGCTGTGTCTAGCATATAAAATACATGTATGTGTACATCACTATTATAAATTGTGATATGTATGTTTGTCTCATCACCTATTTCTCCACCCAAAGCAGTACAGATGGAATGTCTGCTTCTAAATAATGGAAATGACAGGCCTACAGCTAGGACCACATTTCAACTATTACTATTACGACACTAGAAAGTGCACAGAATGTCAAGTTATGCATTAGCGTGAATTCCCAGTGGGCTTTGAAGTATGTAATTCAAATGTGGCCCAGTAATATCAGACTGTAGTTCACAATGATTTAATAGTAATATTACAGACAACCCAGTTGCACAAGTAACATACATATATGGAGGTCATGCTAGAAGCAAGGGTTGCCAGCACATACATTCCAGATGACTACCATGACATAACACATGACTTGGCAGTTGTCCAACTGGTTGACATAATTGTTAATATACCCTTTACCTTGTTCTAGGACATGCCAACTATGTTGCCTTTTACTCTGCTAAAGATAACTTTGGTTACCATACTTATCTTAAACACATACCTTAATCTCCAGTGGGATAACTTACTTCAATCTGGCTCTGGCTGTTCACCAAGGCTGTCTCTGTCTATACCTATTGCCTGCAGCAGCAGCAGCAGCTTTAGCCTATAGTACACACATCTGTAGGTAAAAAGTAGTTGCTACAAACAATCTCTCTGTGCTGATGTACTATATTTACCCCAGTAACTTCCATCCCAACATATGAGAAAGGGGATAGAATCTACAATGAGGCTTTATGTCTTGTTGGGTAGTTCCATGGGATTGGCTGATTATACTGTACATCAGCTGTGTAGGCTGCATGTAGCATTTCTGAACCACAGATTGGTTCAGAGGCAATTATCTGCTAATGAAAAACATCTTAAAAAGACAAAGTTCTAGCTAGGGGAACCAGTATGCATTAGAGTTAGCTCGTTGACACAGTATGTATATAGCAATATCTTTCAACACAGGAGTATTGTACTCCATCGGGTATGTGACCACTTTGTTTCCATCATGATGCATATACTTGAATATACTTAGGGAGACTGGGGATTACATTAGATTACACCAGTAAGCCTTTGTTAGAACTGTACTGATGACATGACATTGATCTCCGGCCGTGTTGCACATACAGAGGATGTAGAGCACAGCGAGGGTATAATGCTATGTGATAACTAGGTCACAGGTCTCCTGGATACTTCCTTTCATAGCACTTGTAATAGTAAACTGCTCTTTTGTTACCACTGTTGCTTATACATATTATATGGGGTGATTTTTTCCTGCTATGGGGCACACTACAATGGACTCTTGTGTTGGGTGTGTGATCATACGTGAGTATCTGTCATGCCACAAACAGGAATACATCCCTATTACTACTATCCTAGTTGCTTCCACACCCTTTGTGTGTTTGGCACAATGTCGAATAAGATGTGTTATCAAGTGGTGAATGCTGATAGCCATCCTTTATTGCTGCATCTCTACATATTGTACTCCCACATATGTGATCTTGACATGTGTTCTCATTTCAGGAACTATCATGCATGCACTACGCATGGCACCATTTACTGAGGCAGAAAACAACCTCATCATTGAGGCTTTGTGCCAACATTACAAAGTCCTACTATCCAAAAGAAGGACAAATAGGCCACAGCATGCAGCCCTCTGGGATGAACTGTTGCATAACATCAATGCCGTGCAGCACCAGAATCATACCTACTATAACATGCGACACCGTGCCACAGATATGATAAAGGTGTACATAAACTTAAAGAAAGCTTACAACACAGTGCAACTTCCACAAATAGGAAACTCTGACCATTATACTGTCTTGGTATCACCATCTTATAAACCTGCACTGATTAGAAAGAAACCAACAAAGAAACAAATCACGGTATGGCCCAATGGGGGCCCTCCAAGACTACTTTGAAAGAACCAAATGGGATATGTTCAAGGAGACAGCCACAGTGAATCAGAATCTGAACATTGATAAATACACTGAGGTAGTGATGGCATACATTTCAAACTGTATTTATGGGGTAACACATACCAAGAGTACCACTATTAGAGCTAACCAGAAGCCATGGCTCACTCTTAAGGTATATCAGCTTCTGAAGGAGGGAAACACAGCTTACAGGGCTAAGGACAAAGCAGCCCTAAGTGTAGCAAGAGGTAATCTGAGGAGGTGTATAAAGGAGGATTAGACAGAGTATGGCAGAAAGGTACAGAGCCACTTTGAAGACATGAAGGATGTAAGGAGACTATGGCAAGGCATACAGGAGATCACTGACTACACAATCAGGTCAGCACAGTTTGAGGACAGCATTGAATTCCTTGACAGTTTGAACATCTTCTTTGGGAGGTTTGAGGAAAGAAACAACAGGTTGGCACTGAAGCTATCCACTGATGAGAAGGATGATTGCATACTCAGCCTCAGCACAGAGGAGCTAAGAAGACAGCTAAGGAGAGTGAACCCCAGGAAGGTTGCTGGTCCAGACAACATACTGGACAAAGTGTTAAAAGGATGTGCTGATCAATTATGCACAGTGCTCAAGGAAATATTTAACACCTCTCTTGCCATGGCAAAAGTACCCTCATGCTACAAGGAAACTAACAAGATTCCACTACCTAAAAAAACACTCGTTCCAGCCCTAACGACTACAGACCAGTTCCTCTGATATCTACTGTTATAAAATGCTTTTAGCAGCTCTTTCATCACGCCTACCTCCTGATTTTGATCCTCTGCAGTTTGCGTACAGAGCTAACCGATCCAAGGCTGATGCCATATCAGCAGCACTACACATCTCCCTTGAGCATTTAGAGGGCAACGACAACTATGTGAGAATGCAGCTCATAGACTTTATCTCAGCATTTAATATGGTGGTACCAATGCAGCGGATAAAAAAACTGGCACATTTAGAAATCAGAAAACATCTCTGTAACTAGATCCTAGACTTCCTTATTGAAAGACCACGGAGGGTGTGCTCAGGTAAGAACACATCAAAGTGCATCACAATTAACACCCAGGTTCCATAGGGAAGTGTTCTCAGCCCACTGTTATTCACTATCCCGACCCACGACTGCTATGCTAAGCACAAGTCCAACTATATCAAGTTTGCTGATGACACCACAGTTGTGAGGCTCATCACAAAGGAGGATGAAAGGGAGTACAGAGAGGAGGTAGCATCTCTGATCAGTTGGTGTGAGGGGAACAATCTTACGATCGACTTCAGGAAATGGAGACCAAACCACTCAGTGCTCAGGATCAACAGTGAAAGTGTGGACAGAGTTAAGAGTATGAAATTCCTGGGTGTACACATATCAGAGGATCTCTTGTGGTTGGGAAACACCAGCCAACTGGTCAAGAAAGCGCACCAATGCCTCCACTTTTTAAGAAGATTGAAAAAATTTAGTTTCCTCCTCATACTCTCTCCACCTTCTATAGAGGTGCAGTAGAGAACATCCTCACCTGCAACTTCACAGTGTGGTTTGGAAGCTGCACAGTTACAGAAAGGAAGACACTGCAAAGAGTGGTGAGAGTTCCAGGGAGGGTAACAGGTTCCAGTCTTCCATCAATACAACATCTTTATTCTGCAAGAAGTATCCAAAAGGCCACCAAAATAATGCAGGACAACACACATCCTGTACATGGACTGTTTAAGCATCTAACATCGGGCAGGAGACATCGCAGCATCGGCTGCAGGACTACAAGATTCAGTAACAGTTTCTACCTTACAGTTATTTGACTTCTGAACTCAGGTACTATTCCGGGGTTTCTGGACAAATAATAAGTCAATTTTTATTTAATTGTGCAATATATATTTACATATATTCCAAGTAAGTGCAATATTTATTTATCATATCCATAGTCAGTATTATTTAACTCACTCAAGTGCAATATTAGACAAATAACTTAGGCATTTCAATCTGTAGTGTGTTTTCTATTACTTTAAATAGGGTAGTCAATTTAAGTCAGGGGAGGGTATTCTTTTCAAATATGAGTGTTGGTAAATGTCTCTGTTCTTTCTTACATGTATTAGGAGTAGTACTGTATTTGTTAGTTATGTTTATTCATTACTTGTATGTGCTGTTTCACTTTCCTTTGCAATCTAAAGAATTAAGCTGATGCACGAAATGTCATTTAGGCTACACGTGTAGTTCTAAATGAAAAAAATCTCTGCACGCAGACATGCAGCTGATGTGGCCAGGGATCATTAGATCATTGGGGGTGGGCCTGCAGCAGAACAACCTCTCTCATCCGCAGAAGAATTCCTTGCAAACCTTGTAACACAGGGCAGCTCCCAGGCATCTATCAGCCAGTATGTTGTGGACGTGTGTGCCACCCATTCTTCTCAAGAGAAATTCCCAGTTAAGGTTAGTTAGATCAGCACTGGAATACTGTTGCATTCAGCATGTCAAGGTGTATATTGTTTTACATGGATGTCACGTGTTTTATGCGTGGGAGGAGGTTAGCTGTAGCTTTAAACTCGTATAGAGATTGTGACCCACATACCTGCTAACAAGCAAGCTACTGTAAATGTAAAATATATGGACATATTACCCCTGCTGTACTGTAACATGCAGTGCTGTTACTATTACCTCTCCCTCAAATTTTTTCAGGACCATCAGAAATCGGAAGAGACCATACTCCTGCTACCAGTAAGCACAAAAATGTTTTGTCAGAGATGTAGATATAGTTCAATGTATTCACTAAAGTGTCATCCCAGGCCTGCTGGATGTATTGATGTACTGCCTGTATGATTGTCAAATGGACAGATATTTTCTCAGTGTCCACAGTTCAGAGACATACCTCTGCCTTGTAGGTGCAACCATAGTGATTGACTTGACAGAATTGTCAGGACATTACAGATTGCCATAACTGTCAGCTGTGCATATTTTTGCATAATGTCAACAGTGTACACAATTTATGTTTTGCTCATGACATTCTTGTTTAATGAATAATTATTTCCAAATAAGTACAGACTGGGGTTAGAAAATAATGTCCTCGTGTCCTACTTTGTGAGCTTGGGGGTTATACAGCTCTGTGATAACGACAGCAGTGTATACAGCTTAACATATATTGCACAACAGTAATACAATGCATAGAAGTGCAAGTATTAATGTATTGCTTCTCCTTTTTAATCACAGGTAACCAGGGAGGTTGGTCTTTGTCCCCTTCCCAACCTGATGTCAGTGTCTCTCCAGAATCTGATGATGATGGTGGCCAAATTGAGGCACAGGTGGGGGTTGCAGAGGCTGACTCAGACAAAGAGGTTGACATCCCTCGTCCACCCTCATTATCACTGTACACAGCCACTATGCCTACGCATACCCAGTCACCTGAGGACAGAGATATTGGACAGTCACAGGGTGGGGACATTGAACAGGGAAGTGTGGCTACTACAGCTTCAATGACTGTTGTGTCGACAGGCCATAGCCAAACATTTGTTGAGGTTCCACACAGGCAGACTAAAGGCCTGCTGTCCCTCCACCACCTGTTGCAGGTATCTCATCACATGTCACTCAGCATATGTTTAGGGCTGTCATGGAAGCACAGCCACATTCAGAAAGAAACTCCAGACAAATGCTTAGGGTTATGGATGCAGCACAACCTGACATCCGCAACTGCCTCCAGTGTGTTGCTCATACCCTGGAACAGTTGACTGACACAGTGGAAAGAGGTAGGTCTGACACAGATCGCACACTATCTGTCTTGGAACATCTAACTGGAGTTGATCATCGGCCTACAGGGCATAGATCAGCAACTACTTCTGCTGAAAGTCAACGTGGCCATGTACAATCACACTCCTGTAGTAGCAGTACATCCAGCACTCCAGAGGGGAATGTGCTGTCCACACCAAGATGTAGCAGGCCATGGGCATTCCCGTGGAGGACACATTTCCAGCAGACATCAGTCACCTTCAGGTAGTAGCACATGATCTAACCTTGGGCGTAGAGGTGCCAGTGCAGCTCCTGTAAAGGCCAGTGCTCATGTTTGGAGGTGGAGACGAACTGTCAGCTCTACCATGCATGGCTCACAGCTGTCCAACATACAGACATGTAAGGCTAGCAATGAGCTTGCCAGTGTTCATGCAGACACTTACACACCACTGTCACACAGACAGCACCTACAGACACACACGCAACATTTCCATGGTCCATCTTGCCTGCTTCCCTTTCTGACTGACACACACACTTGCCAACATATTGGGTCAGCCTAGGCCTCCTGCACCCCCCACACAACACCCTGTGCAAGTGATGATAACTGTGCCACATCTCTATCATCTTTCTCATGGATGCAGGGAAATAAAGCTATGTGTTTGATGCAGAGAGTGACTATCTACACTAATACAAATTCATTTCATCCATTGTTGTTGTAGACATGCTACTTGTACTGGTCATTTACAAATGTTGTACTTTGCCATTTATAATGTGTATAGCATAATTTGTGTACATTATGATGCATGCTATTGTAAGGGCTGTGGAGTCGCACAATGAAATGTGTCTCATGGAAATGTTTACATTTCAGTTTCAGGATTGTGTTGGACACACCTAAGGGGTACACATCTTCAATCAACCCATCAACGTCACAGCACAGGACTGAATATCAGCACAGGAGAGAAATGTCATCAGAAAGATAATTCAGTATAGGTTCATGGTTTCATAAATTCATATGTGTTTACTAGGCTAATGAACACAAGGGCTTCTTTAAGCCTAGCCATGGATCCCAAATTTCTGACAAGGTCTGATACCCTTGATAAGTGTAAGAAGGGGGTTGGGAGATAAAACATTTACAAGCAGGGGCCTAGGAGATGAACCATTTACAGTTTGCCTGTGTCCATTAGAGACATAGGTTCCAAACCAGGGATGATTGTCCTGTTCCCCATGCAACTGTGTAACTTGCATTTGATCTGCGTTGGGGTGGAACACTGCTTCACATGGATGGGGAGCCTGTTCCATATAGGGTGTAGTCCCTGGGATACATACCTGTCTCTCCAGCGCATCCTATTTATACCACATGCAAACTGTATGTCTGTAGAATGGTAATTCCGGTGCTAGCTGTTTTGTGGATATGCAGGACATCCACGGTGGGGTCTGACAATACCCTGTATGGCAGACATACATCTCCCCACCAATGGCTGTGGGACACAGAATACAGGGATATGCTCCTGACGCAGTCAGCATAGGACATTTTATGTACACCCTGTATTGGTTTAGTGAGGAACCTCTGTGGATATTCCAACTGTCGGATATGCCTTCTTATGTACATGCCAAAGGTGTCTGTGCACTCAATGATAGGTCTGATGAATGCCAAATACAGTGAAACAATGACTTCCTTTGACTGACATGCCATACCTTTGTTAGTAAGTTGCACAAAACAGAATGATTTCCCCAATATTGTAGACAAATGACAGTCAAATGCTAGATTACTATCTATGTGTGTCCCTAAGAGGGGTGGCTGAATTCCCAAAGCATAGTATTCTGCATTTCTTGGCATTTATTATTACTCCATGCCTCGAACACCAGTTGAATGCCTGTGTCAGCCCCTCATGGAGAACATTTGTATCAGTGTGGGATTAAATGACAGCTCCTAATTTGCCATCATCTGCAAATTTAGGCAGCCAGAGGCCACTGACGGTGGCATTGACTTCAAACAAGTAAATGCCTAAGAGGAGTGCTCCGAGGAATGATTCATAAGGGAGTCCACTGGTGACTGGCCTGTCTGTAGAGGTGAACTCCCCTATGCTAACTTCTTGGGTCCTGTCTGTGAGCCACTTGGCTGTCCACCAGCTGACATACTAGATTGTACCTAACCTCTTGAGTTTGTCAACAATGCCTGATGCAGGTATAGTGTCACATGCCTTATCAAGCCATGGTAGGCATTGTGAACCATTTTTCCCCACATCCATTGCTTTGGTTACCTTCTCAAATAGGTCCACCAATTTGGGCAAGCATGATCTGCCCTTAATGAAACCAAACTGGGTTTGGTCCAGTGTCTGGAGGTGCACTGCATCTCTAGTGATCATTTCCATGACAATTCTTTTCATTGCTTTACATATCAGACTAGTGAGACTTCTGGGTCTGCAGTCTCCAGGGTCTGTAAATGGCCCACCTTTGTGCAGAGGGATGACTGCTGCTGTTCTCCATTCATGAGGCACGAAGCCTGTTTGGTGGCTACAGTGGCATAGTAATTCCAGAGGCACTGAAAGGTTATGTTTCATGCTATTTAGAAGGCATGCTGGGATATTGTGTGGGCCCATTCATGCAGTGTACTTGTTCTTAGAGAGAGCATTAAGGACCTATTCCCTCGTGATAGTAGGAGTACTTATATTTAATGGTATTTCCGGAGTGAATCAGTCAGAAGGTTTGCTCTCTCTTCTGCCTCATTATAGGTGGTTCCATTTACAATGAGATGTGCACAGAACTGTGTCTTGCCTTTGAGGTTGTGACATACCTAAGGTATGCTTTGTGGTTGTCCTTGGGTTGGCAGCCCAAACTTACCTCAAATTTGGCTTTGGTAGACTTAATTTCTCCTCTTGATTTTTTTTTGTTCACTTTGATGAGAGTGCTTTTATCCTGCTGTGTGCTGCACCTCCTACGTTTTGCCATGAGTTTTTTCCTTCTGTCATACACCCTATTGATTTTGTGACTCCATCAGTGTGGTCTGCTTTTCAGTTAGTTCTGTACTTCTTCCTGGTTGGTACGGCTGCCTCTATGCAGCTGTGAACAAGCTCATGCAGCGTTTTGCAGCACAGGCCGCAGTGTTCTCACTGTTTACGGGGACTTGAGATTTGGCCAGTTTATCACCTAATAGCTGGAGGTAGCTCCTGAATATTCCATGTTTAGCTGGGGGTCCATGTTTACTTTTTACTTCAAAGGAGACCAAGCTGTGTTTGGACCTTACCAGGGAAGACATTACAATACAGGGTTGTGCATGACTCACCCATATTGGTGAGGACCAGATCCAGTATGGTTGCACCCTTGGTTGGTGTATTGGCTATCTGGTCCAGGGAGTTTATGTTTACAAAAGTCAAGAATCTCTCTGCCTGAATGTTTGTCGTTTTATAGGATTCCCAGATAAGAGTGGGATAATGGAAGTCACCCATGAATATGGTATTGGGTTGGATAATTAGTGTTTCTAATAAGTTTACATACATGATATGGATGTCCTGGGTCATATAGGGGGTCTAGAGCTTGCATGGAAGCAGTATTGAATTTTGCCTATTGCGAATTGAACCTGTTGCAGCTCAAGTGCATTGTCCTGTTTGACCAGCCTTGAGGTATCTTTAGTTTTGATGTACATAGAGACACCCCCACCTTTAGTCCCTGACTGTGAATCAGATGATCTAAATATATGGAAAGCATAACAACCCTGCACTGTTGGCGTGCTCTTCGCAGCTTTAAGTTATGTATCAGTGACCACACAGACGTCTTCTGAGCACTCAAATAAGTATCTGTAAGTATAGTTTAGGGGGGTATGTTGCAGGTCATGTACTCCCACATGAACGATGACTAAGCCATACCACAGGAAGTTACTACGCTAATGGCCCTAGGGACCTTACAAGCCTAGCCAGGTTCTACCCTTATTTCCATGATCAGCACCGACTGCCCTGGTCCAAGGAGGACACAGATGGAACCCCCGGTGTGAATTTAGAGTTACATATCCAATCGTTCACATTGCATTTGAAGAGAGCCAATGAGGTGCTCTGTTTGACATGAAGTGGGAGTCCACTCCAAAAGTGTGGTAACCTCCTGGAGACAAATATGACCTTCCAGCATGTTCTATTACTGTCACATACCAGGTTAACATCTTTATAGTAAGTAACTCAAGTACCATTTGATTTGTGGATATGCAGCATTTCAAATAAAACATGGTCAAAGACTGCCCTATATGCAAGGCATAGATTCCCTGTGAGTAGGCTGTATGAAACAGAATAAAGTAACAGTGATCTCACATGATCCACACAGAACAGATGCTGAAGACCTTGAATTATCCTTATGAGGAACCTTTGTGGTCTCTCCAATTGCTGCAGGAGCTTGGAAAGGTGCATATCAAAAGGGCCCTTGTATTCCATTATTGGCCTGATGAGGGGAGAGTACACAGAGGTTATAACTTCTTTCATTTTTCCGGATGCAGTGGCCTTATTTATGAGATGAGCAATATAGAATACCCTGCTTACCACTGTGGAGACATGATGATCAAAGGTGAGGTTACTGCCAACCCATGTGCCCTGGTCTGTCATCAGTGACTGCACACTTAGTGTTTTGTTCTTGATGTGGTAGTTAGCAGGAACATTGCACATACTGAGAGGGCTGATAATACACCACTGGTTACTGTTGGAGGTGGATTCCCCTATTCTGACTATATGGAGTCTATCAGTCAGCCAGTCAGGAACTCATCCCACGATATAAGAGTTGATACCTAGCTGGGTGAGTTTGTCAATGATACCTGAGTGGGGGATAGTGTCAAACACCTTGGCTACGTCTAGGTAGGCTGTACACCCGATTTTCCCTCATTCAGGGCCTTGGTGACTGTTTTGAAGAAATTCACAATGTTTCACAGATATTATATCCCTTTAACAAATCCAAACTGAGTAGGGGCAAGTGTCTGGAGCTTACCTATATCTTTGTTGATAAGGTTCATGATGATTCGCTCAACAGACTGGCAGATAAGGCTAGTCATGTTAATAGGTCTATAATTCCCGGAGTCAATGGTGGCCATTTTCCATTCATCTGGGACAAGGCCAGTGCTTAGACTATGACTGAAAAGAGCACCCAATGTTGTTCTTAATTCTTGTTGGAGCCCACGTAGGATGCAGCCTGGAATGTTATCAGTTGGCCTTAGAGGGGACGTTTACAACTTACTCTTTAGAGATACAAGGTAGGGACAGGTAGTAGGGATGTCATGAGGTACGTATGGCAGGGACAGGGGAGTGAAGTTTTCACAGAAACTGTCAGCTAACATGAGGTACGTATGGCAGGGACAGGGGAGTGAAGTTTTCACAGAAACTGTCAGCTAACAGGTTAGCTATGTCCACAGACTCAGTGTATGTGGTATTAACTACCAGTTCGGCACAAATATGGTCTGTCCTTTTAGGTAACAGATGTAACTAAAGAATGCCTTATGGTTGTCCTTATTTGAGGAATCTAATTTGGATTCATGATTTGCCTTTAAGGACCTAACAAGAAGTTTTATTGCCTTGTTTATGCTGAGGACGGAGGGTTTCCAGTTTAGGGCTCCCTCCCTCTTACTGTTAGAAATGTTTTCCTCTGATTGTAATGTTGGTTAATGGCAGTTGTCCACCACACAATGACTTCAATATGTGTTCTACCAACACTTAATTGCACCTGAAGTATCTCCAGGGAATCATATTGTTTAACCAATCTAGAGGTGTATTTATCTGTAATGAAATACACCACTTCCTTTAGTTTTCACGCCTTCAGTTTGTGGTCTGAACATGTAGTAGGAGGTGTACATCGACGTTGCTAGGGTGCTCTTATAGCTGTGAAAAAGGTCTTGGTGATTGCACAAGTGTGCAAGTCTTCCAAGGTGAGGACTGCTTCCAGTGAGTGCAGTTTCATGTTAAGACACCTAGTGTTTAGCAGCATAACCTTAAGGTTTTTATATGAGGTTTTCACATCTGGACTTTTGTCCTTGAGACACTGCCTAAAAAGGGCACTATAGGGGTGGCAAGAGCCCTGACCAGTAGCCAAAATCCCAGGGGTGACAGATAAAGACCATCTCTGGCAAAGCACAGAGGTCTGTCAATCATGTGTCATCCAGGCTGACAGATACTGTATCCCCTTAGAATGACACCAAAGACTAAGGTAATTCTTGAGGTCAATCATTTTCTGTTTGTATTGAGGCATCATCCTAGATGAAAGTAAAATGCTGCTTAAGTCTAAGGACATACCTGCCTGAGACACATAGTCTGAAAGTCCAGTCATGTCTCTCTTGATATAGGCCAGAAAGGTACGTCTCAAGTCATTCACACCAACATGGAATATGACAGGCTCACAACAGTACCTGTTTTTGGGATGTATGAGTGCATTTGTGATACAGTGTATCCTGGCACCTGAAAGACAACTAATCGTGACCTTCTCCTTATCCAACCTGCAGAGGACACCTGTGTGTCTCAAAATGGAATAGTCTATGACTAATACATTTCTTTTAGTGTTTTGCCTTAAGGGCTTGACAGGTGAGACACTGGTGTGAGAACTATTACGTGTGTTGTGTTCTACAGTATGTACAGTATGATGTGGGTTTGGGTAAAGTGGGAGGTGAGGTGTGCAGGGTGACAACCTGCTCATTGTCATATATACTGACTGGTGTGCAAGAGAGCATGTATTCCAGACTGCTGATATTATTTATTTTATTTATTTATTTATATTTGTTGACCGGGAGTGTCCGACTGGACGTAGGTCCATTTTCAGTGGAGGCCGGGGGAGAAAAGCTCCACAGTTAAAATAAACAGACAGTAGTTACATTGGATTACATAACGATTAACAATTTACATAGCAATTACTTACAACATATTTACAGATGAAGAACATAGTACATCAGTAGACAACTAGAATCTTTATCTGTGAAGTACATAACAGACATTAACAAATGTTAAAATAAGAAGTTCCTGCTGTATAAGTACTAGGCTTATGAGCATCTGAGCTTGCTATAATCAAGGTAGTTAGTGGAGTGGAAAGAAAGGTAGTGGTTGGATGGGGTGGGTGATATTAGAGTGGAGTTGCAAGGGCATAGCCAGCATGTTTTAGGTGTTCTTTAGTAAAGTTTTGAAGTGGGTGCATGATGGCGGAGGTAATTGTGGGTGGGAGGGAGTTCCATAATTTGGCTATGGTGCAAGAGAATAGTGCTTCACCAGCAGAGTTATTGGCTTTAGTGATCTGCAAGTGATTTTTGTTGCTGGATCTTAGTGGTCTGGTGGTGCGATAGGGTTGGAGTAGATTCTGGAGGGATGGGACATTTAGTGGATGGTTTACTAGTTTGTGGGCGAGTGAGAGTTGATACCATTGAAGGAGGTGAGGGAGTTCAAGCCAGCCCAGTTCAGCAAGTGAGAGACAGTGGTGACTACGGTAGGATACCCCTGTGGCGAATTTGGCAATTTTGTTGTAGCAGGTCTCTAGCTTGTTTAGATTGCATTGCCTTAGGTTGGTATATATTGGAGAGGCATAAAGTAGGGTGGAGATAAGGTGGGAATTTGCTATTGAAATCTTGGCTGCTTTGGTGAGAAGATGCTTATTTCTGTATAACACTCCTAGCGTTGATATAGTTGCACCTCTGACATGTTGAGATTGTGTTACTTGTGGTCTAATGACTATGTGCATAATGTGGCGGATCCTAGCCCCTGTTACGCAACTTACCATGCCTTTCTCCTTATTCAGCTTGGTAAGAGAGATATCACTTTGTCTCACAATGAAGTCTGCAATGACTAGAATGTTGGATTGTGTGTTGGCATGCCTTATGGGCTTATAGGTTGAGCCTCCATGAGATATAGCTTTATGTGTTGATATACGTGTGGATTTTACAGAGTGCATTTGGGGATGCTGAGGTTATGTGTTATCTGCACTGTGTCTATGAGGTCTTTGTGATCTATGAAGGTTACATTTCAGTGTCTCAGCAAATGTCTTCTTTGAACTGTATGTGATGGGTGTGGCGTGTGTACTATTGATTACCTTACTGACATTATAACCGTTATATGCAAGCTTTGCTTACAGTGACATTGGGTAAATGCATCTCTCAAATACCATATCAGTTTGTTTGAGAATGAACTGGTTATCGGTAAACATGAGGCTATTTCTACATTGCCTCAGGATGCCAATATCCACCACAGTCATAATGCTCACAGTGGGAAAGTTCATATCCATGGCAACAGATTGTTTTTACTGATTAAACAGCTGCATTATGAGTTATCAATCAATGTCATAAGTATCTGTTTTCAAGCCCTCGATTCTGGCCATTTCATGTCCACCCTTCTCCTCGACCTTTCCAAGACATTTGACATTATTTCCCACAACCTGCTTCTTAATAAACTCTCCAAACTAAACCTCCCCTTCCTGTGCCAGGTGGTTTTCAAGCTACCTCACAACCAGACAATAAGCAGTCAAATGGAATAGAGCCACTTCACCCTTCTTCAGTACTCTCACAGGTGTCCCTCAAGGTTCCATTTTAAGCCTCCTACCATTCAATATATTCATTAACGACTTCTACCAAGCCATTCCAAACTCCAGCCTAATCCAATATGCCAATAATTCTACCATTATCTGCTCCTCTCCTTCTATCCCCACTCTAAATAAGCTTACCCAAAGCGCCTTCTCCTCTACTGAGCAGTGGATGCTAGACAACCATCTGGCTCTTAATGCAACCAAAAATAAACTTATGTTATTCACCATCTACAAAACCTCCTCCCTAGATAAACACTCATTCATAATCACCAGCAAAAAAAAAATACTCACCGAGAAATAGTCTCTGACACTAAACTACTGGGAGTACTCACAGATGATCAACTAAAATTTGACAAACATTTACAAGTAAATATATATATAAAAAAAAAAAAAAAAAAAAACACAAAAAAGTTGGTATGCTATACCACCCTAATCCTTTCACCAGGCTCATATTAGCCAATACTTATCTCATCCCATCCCTCCTATATGGTGCATCTATCCTCACCAACCTGCAATCCTCCCTCAAAACAAAACTCTTCTCTTGCTACAACAAGATATCAAATATTGCGGCAGGTCACAGAGCCATTTCTCACCATTGTAATTCTCTTCAACAACTAAACTGGCTTGAGTTACCTAACCTCCTCACTTATACCCAACTCATCCAAGCACATAAATTCATTTACAACCTCTTTGTCCCTCTCTAGCCACTACTTTTGAAATGCATGAACCAGAATGATTTCTAAGATCTAATTCCCAAAATGAATTAAATTGCACAAACCACACGTCTAGCTGGGAATCACCTAATGTCCTTCTTTCTAGCACACCTCTAGAATTCTCTGCCATCTCCTATCTGCATCACTAGCAGTTTCTCCTCATTTAAAACCTTGCTGCACTCACACCTAACTTCACAGTGGAAGAACTCCTGTTCCCATCCTACCTAATCCTTCTAACACCACTTCCTACTCTCCTAGAACTAAATACGCCATCACTGCCTCCTATACTTCCACAGCTCTATTGAACTATTTGACCAACTACTTAATAGTTACCCTATGCTGCTACTTTTGTAAAAATTCAAACAAACAAAAAATAAAGTGTTTTTTATTGCTGTTTAATGAACTATACTGATGTAATCTATCATTGTTAACCTTTTATTATCATATTTACTTTGTATTAGTATGAGATAATCTGTAATGTATATGTGCAATGTGTACTATGTATTTGTACATTGAAAGCGGGCTTTCTGTGACCCAATGGACGATCCTGGCAAACATTGCAAATAAAAATAAAATAACTACGAGAACAGGTTTTCTGTGCTTGTCACTGCAAGCTAGTTGTCCTGTGTGCAACTCGGTTTGTGATTAAGTTCCATCATGCTTTCCCAGGAGCAATGTCACTCAAGGTGTCTGAGTCTGTACAGAGGAATGCCAAACACTGGAGGAGAAACTGATATGTACACACTGAAAAGTTAAATATGGAGTATTTAGGCAGTTATTCTGAATTTAGATACAAATCAAGCAATGCTTACTGAAAATAAAGAATTACTTTGTGAAAATGCTGACAAGAGGGGTGTCACGTGAATGGCTACTGCCTGGCTACTACTACTGCTGGTCTCACCACGGATGGACTCTGCTGGGATACAATGCTCATTTTCTTTTCCTCTCACCAGAAGCAAAATGTTAGCACCACTCCCAAGATAAGGAGGCCATAACTTGTTTGTTGTAGCCTTTTCCAGGTAGATGCCTTGAATTACAAAACAGACCAGTCAGTTCAGTTTTGCATTTATTATGCCTTGGGTTCTGAAGTTTCTAGGATTTGAATAGGCTACCGACCTGATGGTGATTAGGAGCATAGCTGTTGCATCACAATATAATGTTAAATGTCAGGTGACATAGGTGTCCAAGGTTGGTCAAGCAAGGTCCACAGTGACAGTGATCCATGTTAGGTAACATGTTAGGTTTCACGGCAATTCATGTAGCCTACCTTTCAGCAGTGTAATGGAGGTTATCTGTGTGACATGGATGTGAGGCCTACAGCAGAGAAGTGGCCACCTTTGGGAGATGTTCCTCTCCCTCTAGCATGTCATACTGTATATTTGGGTTCCCAGAACACCAAATTGTAGTCCCACATTATTTTGCACACCATCCATTTGTCATGTAGACTTTGCCAAAGTACGTACTGCAAAGTTGAACAGGTTTTCTGTGCATGCACACACATCCACATCTTCACTGCAAAGAGTGCCTAAAGAGAGTGTGTTTGAGGTTGTGAACCCCAAGGATGTAGCAGCATAAACCTTACTTTGCTGGAGTTGTATACTGTTACATTTGTAAGTCTGCTATTGCGACCCTGCCTAATAACATGATTATGGCTCAGGAAAGTGGCATATGCCTGGCAAACTAACATACTCAATACCCCATGTTATCCAACACTAGTAGGCACAGTTTTACCTTAGAATGACACCATAAAGGTAATAACATTGAACATTTAAGCATCTGTCAGGCCACTGTCTAACCTTGGCTTGTTGTGACATATACACAAGCAATAATCTATTGCTAGTGGCATTAGCAGTGTCTGTTGAAGAGAAGTGGACAGCGTCCCAAACCCTCTAATCCTAGTCCACACAAACACAACGTGTGAGAAATGCAACTCTATTAAGAGCTTTGACTCCACACTCTCTCACACACCAGTCAGTACATATATAAATGAGCAGACTGTCAGCATGCACACCTCACCTCCTATTCAACCCAAACCCACATCACACATTCCTATATATGTGGAGATCATAACCAGAAACATACCTAAACACCAGAGACCTCCAAAACCCTAACACAAGTACACTACGCATAATACCTTTCAGAACACACTACACATGATAGCTCACGCACCAGTGTTTCCCCGGTTAAACACCTAAGAAAAAACATAAAATCAAACATATTAGTCACAGGTGATTCCATCATAAGACACACTGATGTCCCTCTCACCAGAATGGATAAGGAAAAGGTCATGGTCAGCTGTTTGTCAGGTGCCAGGATACACCATACCACACATGCACTCAAGTCTCTCAACAACAGGTACTGTTATGACTCCATCATAGTCTATGTTGGTATAAATGATTGAGACATACTTCTCTGGACTATATGGAGAGAGGCATGACTGAACTCTTGGACTACATGTCTCAGGCAGGTATGTCCCTAGCCTTAAGCAGCAACCTTCACCTAGGATGATTCCTCAGTACTAACAGAAAATGACTGAAATCCATAATTAGCTTAGTTTCTGGAGTCACTCTAAGGGGATACAGTATATATCAACCTGGGATGACATGATCAACAGACCTTGATGCTTTGCCAGAGATGGTCTTCATCTGTCAACCCTGGGATGTCTGCTACTGACCACGGCTTTTGCCCTTTTTATGCAGTGTCTCAAGGTCAAAATTCTCAATGTAAAAACCCTATCTAAAGTAAACTTAAGGGTATGCAGCTAAACACTAGAAGTCTCAACACAAAACTGCATTCACTGGAAGCTGTCCTCCACTTAGAAGATGCAGACATTTGTGCAGTCTTAGAGACCTGGTTCAAGGCTACGGAGAACACCCCAGCCATACTGAGTTACACCTCATTCCACACATTCAGACCTCAAACTGAGAGTGAGAAAAATAAAGGATGCAGTGTATCTCTATTCATTACAGATAAATACACATCTAGATTAGTTAAGCAGTATGACTCCCTGGAGAAACTTCAGGTGCAATTAACTGTCTGTATGCACCTATTCAAGTCATTGCCAGCTACAGGATGCCCTCCATGAATCAGGATACTCAGTCTGCTTATTTGTATGTACTTAATTATACCAAGATACTTCCAAAAACCACAGTTTTGGGTGACCTCAGCTACCCATCCATTCACTGGGTAGATTACTTGTCCTGAAACTCAATTGTTCAAAGGTTCCTCAACTTCATTAACTGCAATTCCCCGGACCAGCTGGTTAACCCCCCCCCCCATAAGGGGAACCAACATCCTTTATCTGGTGCTTACCAATATGGAGGACCACTGTAGCACCCCCACTGTGAGGTCCTCCCTGGTGAGATCTGACCACAAATGGGTCTCATTCGATGTAACTGTCACATCTATTCCCCCCTTAGCAGCAACTAAACTAAAAAACTTCTTCAAAGCAGATTATAATCTCTTACAGATGGTATAAATAGCTTTACTGCACCTCCTCCCTCAGATGGAACTGGCAACTCCGACGAGCTCTACACCAATGCTTTATACAGACACCTGTATAACTGCATTGACTCTGCCATACCTAATAGGACCAAACCAAGTTCCTGAAGGAAGAGCAAACCTGCCTGGTGGACAACTGCCATTAACAGGCTTGACAATAAGAGAAAAAAACGCTGTCTAAGACTAAGAGGTTAGGAACCCTCCTAAACTGGAAATACTCATTCCTAAGCTTAAACAAGCAAATAACAAGTCTTATGATGTCCTTCTAAGCAAACTATGAGTCCACATTAGCGTCCTCAAAGGACTTTAGGTAATCTTATGGTAAATGACATCAGCAGGCCTTGTGGAAGACAAGAGTTTGGAGACCTGAATGAACTGAAAGGGCCAAAAAGTGCAAACCAATGTAAGTTTAGAAGCCAGTATAAGATTCACACTTGCTCATTGGGGAGATATAAACATAGTGCTCTCTCTCTCTCTCTCTACACACACACACACACACACACACACACACACACACACACACACACACACACACACACACACACACACACACACACACACACACACACATCCCAAGTGGGCTGGAGTGACACTAGAACCTTACCTATCTAGTTTTACACACTACAGATCACAGTACTTAAAGCAAGTGCCATGGCTCAAGTCTGCTTTGTAAATGACTGCAGGTGAACTAATCCTTGAAGACATAAACAAACCCTGTGTTAAACAGCTTGGGAGGCCTGCAGAGTCACATTCCTTCTTACTGTCATCTGCAGCTAGTAGTACCAGTCAAGAAAATGTTTTGTAGCCTAGCTATGTGACGAGAGTACCCATTTTGGGCATATGTGCCTGTTTGCATTTGGGTGGGCAAGCCTGTGGCAAAACCTCAGTTAGTGCTGCCAATGAGTCAGCACACAACATAATGTATTATACAACTTGTTCAGTTCTTGATATATGTGTGGTGAAATCCAGCAGACATAGAGCTGAAGTGAATGTGGGCGTTGTTGCTGCCGTGGATACAAACATATGGTATCACAATATATGTACATGTTCAGATACAAGGTTTCCACATGCTGTCTTAGGGAGATGTCATATGACTCACCACTCTCCAGATGTTTGCAGCAAGTACACGTTTGACTAATATTGATGTGTGTTTCACACTAAATTGTGGTTTGCTGTCAAATGTGGTATCATTTACAAATGATGTGGGAGAAGACTGCCAGAAATATGAACTTTGGATGTCCCAATAGTCCTCCAATTACAACAAGTTATTCTATGCACTTCCATGTTTTTGTAAGTGCATTTATCTAATGTTGAGCCCTTAGTGCTGGTCCTTTGTCCAACATTATATGTGTCGCAGTGCAGCTTTATTCTCCATGATCTGAGTATGTAGGGCAATACAGACACACACACACACATACATATGAATATAATTTCAAATAAATTGTGCAAGGAGCAACTGATTTGTGCTCTACTTAACTAAGTGTATGGGCATGAGCAGTGGAATTTTTTATTGTTTGCACACTACCAGGCATTGAGCAAATGGAAGGCACATTGCTTACATCACAAACTTACTGTTCCATAACTGACTCCAGCCCACACCTAACTTTACTCCAGGCCGGGATTGTGTGTGTTACATGATATGACCTTTGAATCTGTTTCTGCAATGCTGCACTTTGCACAACTTAGTTAAGACTTTTTAAATAGGTCTTAGATATGCGACACAGTGCGCTAATGTATAATTAATATGTGAAAGAGGTTAATATTAGTACAGCACAAACAGAGTCATAGTCTGTAAAACACTACTTATTACTACTTCACATGCAAAATATCTGGATAGCTTGGGATTAGAACCCTGAATACCATCTCACAAGCTAACTGCCTTAGTCCTTTGAACCACAGAAGCTACTTGACAGGAAGAGTATTCAACTCACAATGACCTGCATAAATATGTAGATTGCTAATCCTCAGTTACCTAACACATACAATATAAGTTCAAATTCTACATTACTATCCTAATACTGTGTGTCATACTAATTGCATGAAATGCTCATATAGCATAGATGAGTTACAGTTATGGCAGTTACAAGGGGACACTGCTGTTCTGAGGGGGGAGACAAAAGCCCAAGTTCTACTAGGATACACACTTGTCTGACTATCATTTAACCACACTTTCTAACATGTCCTTTAAATGATGAACCAGTAATCTGTTGCAGTAGCACTGCATGAATGTTCCATGTATGAGGCCTACTGATTACAAATGGTGACATGATAGTGGAATGGGTGTCTGTATGTAATTTCTCTCCAAACAGCCCACATAGTTACTGGCATAACGTACCCAGTCCATAGCTACACTGACACATCATAATAATTCACTAGACTACTTTGTAGTTATGAACTTAGTTTGCAAATGCAGCAGCTGACACACTTGTAGTTCAGAGATGACTCTCTCTGATGCAAGTAGTACACAGCCAATACATGGATAGGGTACAAAATGTGTGCGTTGGCTGGCATCAGTTTTAATATATGTATGTCAATAGGAGTAAGGTCTTAGTCTTTAGATTGTCAGTAAATGTGCTATGTATTGTCTCTTAGCCAAAGCCAGGGCATACTGGGCATGCCTATGTCTGCCTACAAGGACATCAGCAGGGGTTCCTCCTCCGAGTCCTCCTGTAACTGTGGTGACCTAGGCACTGGTGAGGGTCTGTATAAACCCTCCATTTGCTGATCCTGATGCAGCTGTTTCCACAGGATAAGAGCAAAAACTGTGAATATCTGTGCACACATGGATGCAGTGTACTGCAGGACTTCACCAGATATATGAATGCACCAGAACTGCGACTTCAGAAGCCCAAACACACACGCGATGATCTTCCTAGTTTGTGCGTGTATCTCATTATGGCGTTCCTCCGTGGGTGTATGCACATTTCTGATGGGTGTCATCATTCACGGTTCCAAGGCGTAACCTGCATTCCCCAGTAAAGGGCTGTGTGAGATGCCCCCCAGCAAACATCTGGCACAGCTGTGATATGTGCCAGATATGGGAGTCCTCATAACTCCGAAGGCTACCAGTACACACATTCAGGATATTCCCCCGGACACTGCACACATCCTGGCAGTTGATGGAGTTGACCCTGCTCACCAGGTGATGCCTTGATGAGTGCAATCTATGGCACCCAGTACTTCAGTGCAGTGTGCTACATGGTAGAACTGTTGCATATTGCTGGCCCTCACCTCAGGGGAGAGGGCATGTGGTAGCATAGCATTCAGGAACTGGTGGAGTACTCTAGATGCAGATGCCTGTGACACCCCCATCATGTTTCCACTTGGACTTTGAAAAGTACCTGTAGCTAGTATTCTAAGGGGTGCACATACCTTTGTTTCCACTGGGATGGGTTCCCCTCTGTTGGCTCTGACTTGACGGCAGCAGAGCTCAGTCAGTTCCTGTCCACCCTGTAGAACTTTACAATATCCAGCTCATATAGCTCCTGGAAGGTTACCCTGGGCCTGAACACTCTTCTTCTTCTCGGCCTACGCCTATTGTCAGCAGCATCAGCAGCACTGACTTCAGCATCTAGCAGATACAGATGTAGCAGACCTGCAGCAGCCCCTAACATTATCTCAGTTAAAATTTCCAAGTCTGTACTCCAAAGCTCCAGAGTACAAGGGGAAAATCAGACTGTAGGGTGTATGCATACTTTGTACAGGTCTGCTGTAGGTCCACCATGTGTGATTGGCTAATTATTATGCATTCACCTGCTGAGAATGCAATTAATATCATTTAATGGTCCTACTTTAGTGTGTGATGCTGCACCACACAGCACAGCTTATACAAAAGTCAAAATCAATAATTCAATATATTCGGTTTTAATTTCTTGCTGTTTACTTCATCACTGTGACTTGGGTGGGCTTTCCGTGTGAACAGACTCACCTATGTGGTGCACAGTGCAAACGCGTACATTAGGTATTAAAAAAATCCTAAAAGTAACGCCCCCCCCCCCCCACAGGCATCCGCATCCAGTACAAATATCAACATAGTTTGGGAGCCTACATGAAGTGGATATGCTTATTCCATTTTGCTAATCAAGACATCCACCTCATGTGCATACATATCCATGCTGACAGCCTGGAAACTACATAGTTCATAGCCGTATATCGACCTGATGCAACATCCTATAATACATTTCTGACAAATATTATAACCCCCCCTTTTTAATTTCAATTAAGCATGTTTGTTCACTGTGGCGCATAGCGCAAAGATTCTGAGATTATTGAAAAATACCCTTCACCTTTCAGACATCCACAATATTAGTTTTCAACATATTTCTATTTGGTATAAGATCTTTGGGAGAGGTATGTTCATATTTGTGAAGTTTTACATCCCATTCTGTCTGTGTAGACTCCTATATATGGAAAAATTCCACATACACTAGGACACTGACCAAAGTCTACACAGATGCCTTTCTGCTTGCTGAATTGCTCAACCTGCCTGATTTGCATAAGGTTCACCTACTTAAAATGTAATTTGCATTCCTCAGAATTTTCCATGTTTGCATGTGCATGCTCGCCACTAAGCAACACTTACTAATCTAAAAATGTTTGCGCTCGTGTATGCATCGCATCGTGATACATACACACAAAAAAGTGTAGGCTTTACTGAATTCTCCCTTATATAGTAAATGAAAAACAAATGTACTCTCTATCCTTTCATAAATGAAGTTGTATTAATATTCAAGAGATTTATGACTTTGAATTATCTAATCAAAGATCTACTAATATTTCCTATAACTTTCACAACTGGATGCCTAACATCTTTTAATACAAGGAAAATGCTTGACTTAAAAATAGTAATATAATTTATTGGCATCAGTTTCTGAACAAAAATAAAATGCACGTAGCTTATTATCAGACTGCTAGATATACAGTGAATATAAAAAGTTTACACACCCCTGTTAAAATGCTGTAATTAAATCAAAAGATGCTTCAACAAAGTATTAGTTTAAGGGTGTGCACACTTATGCAACCAGCGTATTGTACAGTTTTTTTATTTTTTTATACATTTCCCCTAACATATTTGTTTGTTTTTCAAATGAATTGCACAGGTTATAGGTCACAACAAAGGTGGGAAAAGTTTTGAAATGATTTATTGTGGTCTCATTTTTTTATATCACAAAAACCTGGCATTTTAACAGAAGTGTGTAAACTTTTTATATCCACTGTAGCTGGGAAATAGCAGTTGGTTAGATATAGAAACGATATAGAAACATGTAAGGAACATATCTGAGACAAAATTAAAATAGCATTAGATAAACAAACTAAAACTATTCCAAAAATCCTAGGCTTCTTTTCTAATATAAATAATAATCCATCTAAAGGTAAGTCATACTTGTCAATCATATACAAGATTACTAGAACTGAATTCATTCCTCCTTAATTGTCATATTGGAATTAATGGACAAAAATAAATAAAGAAGACTTTTCTGAGAAAAGTAAGAAATGGACAAAAATAAATAAAGAAGACTTTTCTGAGAAAAGTAAGAAACTATCCTTAAAATTTGTAGGAAAATCAACACCCTCTGTATACATGGAAATTTTTACACAGTTTTTTTTTTAACACCCCACAAAATTGTTGTTACATATAAATAAAACAAAATTAAATGTTGGAGATGAAATAAAACCCTTGATGCAGATTTGGCTCATATGCATATAAAATATTGCATGATAATTATAAGAATCAATCAGAGGAGCTTAGAAAGGATTGGGAATAGAGACTGGATAAGCAATTCACATAGACAATGGAAGGATATATGCGTATCTCCCAAATATGCAACAAAGTTTCACAGATTCAGGAGCTTTGCTTGGAAGTGTTTACACAGGTAGTTTATATCCCAAGTAGACTCCAAAGAATATTTCCTCAGGTGGATAGCAAATGTTGGAGATGTGACAGGCAAGAAAGAGGTGGCTAATGAGCTGGGGGACTTTAGTGATTCCCAGAAGACCACTCTGTTGGAGATGCTGGGTAAGCAGATTAGACTGACTGGGGAGATGATTTTTTTGAGCAATGATACAGAATCAGAATTGCTTTGAAAGCCTTGTTGAGTCTAATTATGGTGGCTGTTAAAAAAGCAATTACTAGAAAATGGAAATGAAAGTCTAGACCAACTCTACTAGAAGTAGTGAATATAGTAAAATATAAAACAACTGGAACTGGGATCTTTAGAAAACGGAAGGAGCAAACTACATAGGGAAAAATGGGAATTGTAGGAACAACATATGCAGAGAAGGAACGAGGTTTAAGAGGCAGGATATGAAAAGTCAAATAATGCTTAACTGATAACGAGTGGATAGATTATAAGTGATATATAATGTTTGCAGCCACAGTTGTTTCAGTGGTGTCTGTGATGCATAATGTTTGCAACTAAAGTAGTGTTATTTTGTTTGTTTTTCATTAATATAAATGCAAGATTGCCTATGTCATATGTGATAATTTAATAAAGATGTTTATTGAAAAAAATGCAACATAGTGTCATCTTTCTGGACTGATTTTAGAATTTTTTGCGAAGCATTGTGGTCTGATAATTGTACAGATTCCTTGATTCTGTTCAATGCCCAAATCCCAAACATTATTCCAGTATCGCAAAAAAACTCTTCTTTGGGCTGCCCTAGCTATTGCTAGGAAAGTTATAACTAAAATTGGAAATGCAAAACTACTCTCTCTTTTACTACTGAATTTATCTGTCTAGCCTAATCTATTTTTAAAAATGAATTATTGACCATAAGAATGAAAAAAATGAAATGTAACTTGTCAATACATAGTGTGACGCCCTTGCCCTGGCCCAGCAATCAAGGAGCCTCAATCCTCACCACTAACACCAGTGAGGGGCGTCTCATATAGGAGGAAAGGATAACAAATACACACAGTAAAGTGCAATTTCCCTTAAGAGCACACAGAGATCACAGTCAGTCTGGGGCTGGTCGCTCCTTTGCTCTCCATGTTCCCAATAAGACTCCCCACTGGCACAGCTATAGGGTCCAGATCTCAGCCTAGTGGGCAAGCTAAAACCTCCAGCACCCTCTCTGTCCAACCAGTGCTTTGTGTCCCTGCCCAAGTAGCTGACACACACACACACACATTTTGAGAAGAGCTTATACAACCACACAGACACTCCTGGGGAAGGCTGGCACAGGTTCTCCAGCTGTGCCCCTTTTTCCCAGACTATACAGTAGTTCCAGCTGCCATCACCCACTAATATTGATCAGCTACTCAAGGGCCCATAAAAGGGTGTCAAATTATTACTGTGCAATATTATCCAATTGGTAGTATACCCTTGGGCTAAAGCTATTAGAATGGCTTTGTACAATTTTAGCAAAGGCATGCAAGTACTCTAAAGAGCTTAAATTATCTCTACAAAAACAGCCACAGTTGAAAGGGTTTAAAATATTTAATAACAAATAGTAAAAACACAACACAATACATTTTACAGAACAGTGCTAGTCAAAAGTTCAGAGATCACAGAGAAATACTTAAAATAATTCAGTAGTACAGCTCTGACATCAAAGAAAAACAGTTAGAAATAGCTATAAACTAGAAAGATTAGACTAACAGAAAACACAAGTGTAAGATAAACTTACATACAGAGCAATACAGTGCTGGTGAGTTGGATGGTCAAGACAAAAATGCTTAATGCTCCCTGATTCTCTCTGTTTTTAAAATCACATTTCTGGTTCACATTACATCATTCTTCACACTTATCTGAGTTCCCAGGCTAACAGAAACTACATTTACATTCTTCACCTCTGCGCAGAAACCTGAGCAATAAAGGACATTTATGCATGCAAATTCTGGCCATTAACTCTGGCCTTAAAACAATAGGCAGGATGCTTCACTCTAGACTTACTTGTTCAGAGTTTTAACATCAAAGGGTCAAAACATGTTTTACTTTGTCAGTAGAGTGAACTGTTGTTACATTTTTTCCAGTTCCACATGTATATTTACAGATGACAGAATTATCTCCAAAATTTTATCTGGCTAGGCTGGCAGCCTTCACCCATCTTCACATATCCCCCCCCCCCGAGAACTCAAGCAAGTTTTTCAAGTGACTCTTGAGAAATGCTGCTTGAGACAGTTAGGTCTATCTGAGTATACCTTACCCCGTTCCCTGTCTTGAGAGCCAATCTGCATTGGCATTGCTAATCCCACTGCGGTGCTGCACGGATATCTCATATGCTTGCAACCCCAGGCTCCATCTTAGCAACTTGGCATTTTGTGGCTGGCTCTGTTAAACCATGGGGTTGTGATCTGTCATAACAGTGAATTTCCTTCCATACAGATAAGGCTGAAGTTTCTGCAGTGCCCACACTATGGCTGGACATTCCTTTTCTACAGCTGCATAGCATTCCTCCCTGGGTTGGAGCCTATGACTGAGATAAACCACTGGTTGCTCTACCCCCGCTGAAGAAATCTGGCTAAGTACAGCCCCCACCCCATGGTTTGAAGAATTCACATGCACAGCAAATTCGTTGCTGTAATCTGGACTGGCTAACACAGGGGGTCCTCCCAAGGCTTTTTTCTGGAATGCCTGCTCACATGCTGGGGTCCACACTACCTTATCTGGCCTGTTCTTCCTTGTCAGGTCTGTGAGTGGAGCAGCTATGGTACTATAAGTGGGGACGAGCTTTCTGTAGTACCCTGCTATCCCTACAAATGTCCTCACCTGCTTTTTAATAACAGGTGCAGGCCATGCCCGAATGGCTTCCACTTTGGCAGGTTCTGGCCTTATCTTACCACTCCCCACTCTATGTCCTAGGTAGGAGACTTCTGCCATACCCACCTGACATTTGCTCGGCTTAATGGTCAACCCTGCCCTCTGTAGTCTGCCCAGCACCTGCCTGGCATGCCGAAGGTTTTCTGGCCAGGAATGGGTGTAGATGGCAGTATCATCTAGATAAGCAAGGGCAAACCCTCCTGTCAGATATGATCTACCACCCTCTTGAAAGTTGCTGGGGCATTCTGCATTCCAAAGGGCATCTTTGTGAACTCATACAAGTCAAAAGGAGTCACAAAGGCTGACTTCTCTCTAGCACTGGGAGTCAAGGGCACCTGCCAGTAACCCTTGGTAAGACAAATGATTATAAGATACTTAGCCCCACCCAGCTGCTCTAGGGCCTCATCTGTCCTAGGCATGGGGTAAGCATCTGATTCTGTGTGACTATTTAATTTCCTACAGTCCACACAGAACCTGGTGCTGCCATCCTTCTTTGGCACCAGCACCACTGGGGAGGCCCAGGGACTGTTGAATCACCCCTAGTTCCAACATCTCCTGTACCTCCTCCCTCAGAATCTGACTCTCTTAGGCACTCTATAAGGGGCCTGCTTAATAGGCCTTTGGGGTCCTGTATCCACCTGGTGCTGCCCCAGGTGGGTGCACCCTGGTTTCCCAGTGAATATGTCCCCAAATTCCTGCAACACTGCTCAGATTTCTCGAACCTGAGTAGGAGATAGCTGCTGGGACATTGCTACCCCTTCCACTGAGGTGTCAGCCCGAGCCTCACTGAGGAGAGCAGTCCCCAGATCTCCCTCAGACTCCTCCTGCAATCCACTGCAAATGCTCAGCACAAGGGCCTCATTTTCATGGTAAGGTTTTATCATGTTAACATGGTACAATTTGTACCCCTGCCTAGCAGTTCTACCATGTAGTTAACATCACTTACCTTTCTTACCACCTTGTAGGGTCCCTCCAAGCTGCTTGCAGCTTGTTGTGTCTGACAGGAATGAGAACCATTACCTGCTGCCCCACAGCATACTCTCTAGCTCGAGCATTCCTGTCATACCACACCTTTTTCTGTTGTTGGGCTTCAGCCAGGTTCTCCTGGGCCAAGCCCATTAGTTCCCTCAGCCTGGTCCTGAGGTATAGGACGTATGCCACAATAGACTCATTGTGAGACTCACACTCACCTTTACACTTACCTCAAATTAAATCTATAGGTTCCCCTCACCCTATGCCCATACAGCAACTCAAAAGGTGAAAAACCTGTAGATTTCTGGGGAATCTCTCTGTAAGCAAACAACAGATGGGGCAAATATTTGTCCCACTCCCTCTTAAACTGATCTGCAAAAGCCCATAGCATGGACTTGATTGTAGAGTTTAACCTCTCAACAAGTACATTAGTGTGGGGATGGTACGGGGTGGTCTTCATGTGCTTCACCCCACAGGACTTCAACAGACAAGCCAGCAGGTCTGGAAAGAAATTGCCACCTCTGTCAGTCAGTATTTCATTTGGGAAACCTAACCTGCTGCAAATCTCTAACAAAGCATTTGCCACCTTCTCTGCCTCAATGGAGAGCAAAGCCACTGCCTCAGGGTATCGTGTGGCATAATCCACTACCACTAGGATATACTTTTTCTCTGTGGAATTTGGGGTATTCAGAAGACCCACAATATCCATAGCTACCCTCTGAAATGGCTCCTCAATCACAGGCAAAGGCATCAAGGGGGCTCTCACCTTGTCTCCTGCCTTGCCTACCTTTTGGCACTGCTCACAGGTCCTGCAGTACCCTGTTATATTTCTGGAAATTCCAGGCCAACAGACGTTCTGCACAATACGTCTCTTTGTACATTTTATGCCCATATGACCTGCAAAGGGAATATCATGGGCTATGGCTAGAAGCACCAGATGGTAGGCTCTAGGCACGCCAACTGCTGTACTCTCTCACCTTCTAGCCCTCCCTCAGGGGTCCACTCTGTATAGTAACCCATTGTCCCAGTAGACAGATTCCCCTTTTCCTTGAGAATCAGATGCCTCCCTAGCTACCTGCCTCAGGCCTTGCAATGTAGGGTCTGAGAGCTGAGCCTGTCTCAACTCTCTTCTTGTAACCCTTCCCAGCTCCCCTTCCACAGGAAGTCTGGCATCCTCTGACAGTGGTGCCTCACTGTCAGCCTGGGTACTACTACTCACCTCTACCTTTGCAATCACTCTGTCCAAGGGACCATCAGTACCCCCAAGCAGCTGTGGCTCACCTTCAGTCTCACTGCTACAGGGTAGCTCCCTCCCTGAAGTAACCACCTCACCAGTCCTGGCTGCAAGTATGCAGTCTGTCTGGGTCTCCCCCAGGCTACCAGACTTACCTGCTTGTCTCCAAACCTGACTGCATGTAACTGCACAAGCACAGGGTACTGCACTATCAAAATCATTCACTATCAGGACATCTGCAGGTATATCCTCAAACACACCTACATGCTGGCTTCCTTTTCCACCCTCCCAGTACAGGTGAACCCTAGCCAAATGTATTTGGAGTGGGATCCCTCCTAACGACCTGACTGGAGTAGACTGCCCAGGCAAACAGTGCTCTTCTGTAACCATTGCAGGCTTTAACATGGTCATATCAGAGGCTGTGTCTCTCTTGGCAATGGCCTCTTTGCCATTCACTACAATAGGATATAACCTCTGGTGGTAGCTTGGTACCCTTGTTGTCCCAAGACAACCTACTATTGGCATTTTGTCTTTCCCAATTACTGGCTCCTTCACCTTTTGTTCCCCACCTTGCCTCCATGGACACCTGTATGCCACATGGCCCCACTGGTTGCATTCAAAACATTTAACCCTAGCTCCCGGACATGTACCTGGACTAGTGGCTTCCCCTGTTACTGGCAGATTCTGTTGGGGCAGTCTGTGCTGCCCACCATGGGCTCCTTTAGACTCATGAGCAGTACTGGGGGGGTCCCTTTCCTGTGCAGGGCTGCCCTGCTTGCCAGGTATAGGTCTCCCTTCTTCCCCAACTCATCTGAAGTAGCACACTGTCTATTAGCTAACCAGATCCTCATGTCCTCAGGAAAAGTACTAAGGGCTTGTTACCTCACCAAAAGGTCTGCCAGCCCTTCAAAAGTGGTGACCTGACACCCACTCACCCACCTATGGAAATAAGTGCTCAGTTCAGCAACATATTCACACACACTTTCATCTGCCTTGCATCTATGCTCACGAAACACTTTCCTATACATTTCAGGTGTTAGCTTAAACAATTCTAACAAGTGATTTTTAACAGCAGTATAATTAAAACATGCAATGTCAGACATTTTTGACTAAACAGTAACAGCTTTACCATGTAGTAAGGGGGTCAGGAACCGTACCCAGAGCCTTTGGCCAACACTGTTTGCATACCCTCTCAAACAAATGAATGAAACTATCAAAATTATCCCCCTCTTTAAACTGTGGAAGAAATTTACTGACCTTTTGTGCTTCTGGGGTCCAGTTACTCCCTTCCCCATTACCTCCATGACTCTGGCAAAGAGTCAACATTTCCCTCTCATGCTTCCTCTGCCGCTCCTTTTCCACAGCTTTCAGACATAGCAGTTTCTCATTCTCCTCAGCCTGTAGACTCCTCAGTCTCTCAGCTGTCTCTATCTCCAAACGCCTGGCCTCTAACTCAAGTCTCTTTAGCTCAAGATGGATTTTTAAGTCCTCTGCAGAAAGGTTGAGCTATCCATTCTCCGAGGGTATTATATCTCCACTGCCAGCCTGATTGTCCTTCTGGTTGCTGTTTTCTGATGCAGCTGTAACAAGGCTGCAATCAGGTCTGCCTTAGTAAGGTTTCCATGCACCAGTCCCCTAGCCTGGCACATCTCACCCAGCTGGCTCCTTGTCAGCTTTCCATACTCCTCTGCTGACATACTGCCTGCTCACCCTGGCTAACTAAGCTAACAAAGAAATAAAACAATTGTAATCTGAACTCTGAATTCCTGTAGCTTGTGTACAGTGTCCTCTGAAGGTATTTTTTACTCTAAATCAGCCACACAGTGAATACTCAGTCTACCCACACCACTACAACCAATTAGTATTTTCCAACCAATTAATATGTGGTGTGGATATCCCACCACTGCCAAACAATATGTGATGCCCTTGCCCTGGCCTAGCAATCAAGGAGCTTCAATCCTCACTACTAACACCAGTGAGGGGCATCTCATATAGGAGGAAAGGATAACAAATACACACAGTAAAGTGCAATTTCCCTTAAGAGCACACAGAGATCACAGTCAGTCTGGGGCTGGTCGCTCCCTTGCTCTCCAGGTCCCCAATAAGACTCCCCACTGACACAGCTATAGGGTCCAGATCTCAGCCTAGTGGGAAAGCTAAAACCTCCAGCACCCTCTCTGTCAACCAGTGCTTCATGTCCCTGCCCAAGTAGCTGACACACACACACACACACTTTGAGAAGAGTTTATACAACCACACAGACACTCATGGGGAAGGCTGGCACAGGTTCTCCAGCTGTGGCCCTTTTTCCCAGACTATTCAGTGGTACCAGCTGCCACCACCCACTAATATTTATCAGCTACTCAAAGGCTCTTAAAAGAGTGTCCAATTATTACTGTGCAATATTATTATCCAATTGGTAGTTTAGCCCAGGGCTAAAGCTATTAGTGTGGCTTTGTACAATTTTAGCAAAGGCATGCAAGTACTCTAAAGAGCTTAAATTATCTCTACAAAAACAGCCACAGTTGAAAGGGTTTAAAAATATTTAATAAATAGTCAAAATGCAAGGCAATACTTTTTACTACACAGTGCTAGTCAAGAGTTCAGAGATCACAGAGAAATACTTAAAAAAATTCAGTAGTACAGTTCTGACATCACATAAAAACACTTAGAAATAGCTAGAAACTACAAAGATTAGACTAAGAGAAAACACAAGTCTAAGATAAACTTACATATAGAGCAAGACAGTGCTTGTGAGTTGGATGGTCAAGACAAAAATGCTTAATGCTCTCTGATTCTCTTTGTTTTTAAAATCACATTCCTGGTTCACATTACATCATTCTTCACACTTCCCTGGGTTCCCAGGCTAACAAAAACTACATTTACATTCTTCACCTCTGGGCAGAAACCAGAGCAATAAAGGACATTTATACATGCAAATTCTGGCCATTAACTCTGGCCTTAAAACAATAGGCAGGATGCCTCACTGTAGACTTACTGGCTCAGAGTTTTAACATTAAAGGGTCACAACATGCTTTACTTGGTCAGAAGAGTGCACTGTTGTTACATTTTTTTCCAATTCCACATATAACACTATTTTTACCATCTAAGACAAACACCCTGTGGTCTACATTAATATTTACAGATGGCAGAATTATCTCCAAAATTCTGGCTAGGCTGGCAGCCTTCACCCATCTTCACACATAGCCTGGCAGAAACTTAATGATCTATTAAAAAAGTACTAATGGTTTTGTGTATAAAATTCTTGTTATGGACTTTTTGTATATAGTTTTGTTTTATTTTATTTTTTCAAATTGTTGAATTATTGTTGGAATATATAAAATCAAATAAAAAAAAAATTCTAGACCAAACTGAAGTTATGGACTGGAACAGTAGTACTTTGAAGAGACAAATAGAAGTAAATACCTGGAAATCCAATGACAAGGAAAACTATTTAAAGGACAAATGACTCTTAGGTTTAGTACAACATTGATATTAACTGTTTTAATAACATTTTTTCCATGACAAAGTTTGCCAGTTCAGTTACTGGAGATATAGGTGAAAGGAAGGAAACAAGGATTCAGTTAAAATAAATGACACTTTCCCTACATGTATTGCTAGACTAATATTCCAAAACTTATTTCCCATATTAAACATATTTATTTATTTACTTAATAAATATTAAGAAATTAATTCCTTAACTAATGATATGGTTTCTTTACATATAATATATCCTGGTTTCTTTTCTTCATACATGTGCCACATAAATCCTAAAGTGATAGCTCATGATAACACAACATAATAGTAAGTTGTTCCCAGTAAATTAAATGCGTGTTACGAATGGGCTCAATGTTTATACTGTTTTTAACTTTTAACTCTTTAATTCACATGTCATGGTTGATTGGAATATGTGAGGTGTTTTATGTATAAGATCTAGATGGGTTTTCTCTAAGATGTATCAGACTGTTATGCTGCTTATGAGTGCTTCTTGATTAATATAGTGATAAAAATGTGGGAATATGCAATATGTATGAAGTCATTTTCCTTTTTTTCCTATTTTTAACGTCCTTTTTTTATTTATTTTTTTTCTTATATAGTCTTGACTGTGATGTCTGGTGCTGGTTTATTCATTGGGGAAGTGTTAGGAGAAATAAAATAGTGAAAAAAAATTATGTGTTTTAACACTGGGGTTTCACTTTGAAACTTGTCAGTTATTCTTAAATTCTCCTCTCCCCTGCTAGGATAAATATACAAAAAAAAAAAGAAACAAAGAAAGAGGGCACCAAATAGTTATAAAAAAATGTAAAATGATAACAAGAAATGTTTCTGCATAGATTCTTAAATAGCAGGGAGTAGGTTGGTTTTAACCACTTATACAGCCTTCTTTCTCAGTGTAACATAGTGAGGCTATTAGATATAGGGTTGCCACCTTTTAACAAGGCCAAAGTGAGACATGAGGGTGTGGCCAATATGACACTGGCCACACCCCCACCATGACATCAACAGAGGTGTTAAGAGATGCAGTACTACAGTTATGGGTACAACATTGTGACATTACAGCATACTGAAAACTCAAACCATTTAAATGAAGTGAAGCATTAGTGCAAAAACACATTACTCAGTTGTAACAGTAAGCAAACTTTAAAGAAATAAAAAAGCACACAACTCATTAAACAGACACTTGTTTATTTAGAAAAGTAAAAAAAATCATAAACCAGTCATGACTATTCTGAAAGAAAACTAAAAAAATCTACATACCACACACAAGCCAAGTGTAAAATAAGACTGTTGTTATTGTAAATTAAAGCTAAAGCAAAGAACACCACAAAACTACATACTGCACACTAGTACACTAAATCACTTTTTTTTAAAAGTGTATTTTGAATTAGATTTTATGGCTTGAAGAAAGGCCCAGTTTGAAACAATATTTGAATGAAAGTCACTACATTTCATCTGGTAATTTACAGTCATCATTAGTTCAGCTTTTAACAAGTCTACACTACATCGGTTTCGCACATCTGTCCATTTACCTTTCACCAAAGAAAAAAACTCTTTCTGCAAATGCATTTGATGTCGGTATAGATAATACCCTGGCAATTACCGGATATAGTGCAGTCAGCTCAGGCCCTTCTCTGAAAAGCTTCAGCCACTTTTCTCCTGGGGTCAAGCTTGTCTTACTTAACTGTTCGAGAAAGGGCCTAATTGCCAAGTAGTCCCTGAAAAGATAGTCTTCATCTACATCCTGCAGACTTATGGTAGTGGTCACATTGAGTATGTCACTGAAAGCAAAGGGCTCAGTTATTGGTCACATTGAGTATGTCACTGAAAGCAAAGGGCTCAGTTAGACATAAGTTAGACAGTGTAAACAAGTAGTTGTTTTCAGTATAATCAAACCACTGTTCCAAGTACTTCACTGCTGTCTCCTAGAACACAATGAAGTGTCTTTTCAGTTTGTTAGCAGAACTGCTGTCTAATGTGCTCATAAGTGCCCTAAGTTTCCCTCCAAAGAAAGCACCTTCAGCTATTGCCTGCAGTTTTTGCTTCAGAGAGACCATTACACAAAAAGTTTCCATGGCAGTAAGTGCTGATTTTTCTAATGCACTTATATGCTCATTAAAATCAACAAGAACAGCACAGAGAAAGTGCAAATAGTACTGGGGCAGCATAGGCAATGCATTCTCACCATGCTCATTAGCTGAAAAGTACTGCCATATCTGCCGGGGGGGGGTCTCCTCTTCTCCCTGGGAGAGGAAATAAGACTGGAGCACTGGGAGATTTTTCACTATTCTTTCAATGGCAGGCAGTAGTGACAGCCACCTTGTTGGCACATGTCTTAACAGACTCTCAAATTCCATGCCACAAAACTCAAAAGTCTTTCAAGTCTCCGGTCCTTGGGGCAGAACCTGAGAAATGGCTGAAAAGTTTCATTACAAATACTTCCACATCATACGGTAGTTGTGTTCCAGCTTTTTTGGCTACATTGTGAATGATGTAGGCAACACAGTTAGCCTTCTGGAGTGATGGGCACTTTTCTTTTAATCTGGTATGCACACCAGATTTCCTCCCATAGTTCACACTGGCATTATCAATCCCATATGCTGAAATGTTGTTCCAGGGCAAGGAGTGCCGTGCCGTGCCATACCATAATGTTTGCAATTTGCTGCGGTATGGCCTGTGCAGATTCATCAGGGTCTTCATATAAGTCCAAAAGGCCATTCACCACCCCTTCTTCTTTAGAAAAATACCTCACAAGTGGAAATAATTTTATGTTCCCCTTGTTGGAAGCATCTGATGAAATTGCAAATAAAGTGCCTGGTTTTTGAAGGTCATGCAGGAGGCATTCTAATGAGTGCGGTCCCAAAACATTTTCGACTATGGCTTCAGCCTTGGATCTTCCACAAGATAGTTTCTTTGCAATGTTTGAGTCACCGTACAACTGGCTAGCCAACTTTACAGCACAGTCCAAGCTTTTATAGGAAATATTGTGCTTAACACCATGGAACACTCAGAGGCTTCTGCTGCAATGACCCTAAGTTCTGGTCCCTCAATGTCAGTGTTCCTTGCCCACTTTGTCATCAGGTGACTGGATTTAGCTTGAAGAATAACTGTCTTATGTTGTTCAGTTGAATAACTGTCTTATGTTGTTCAGTTGCCTCATGTCGTGCAACATCATTTCTTCCACTGTGGGTGACTAGAAATTCTCTCTTGCAGTACCTGCAGAATGCTTTCACATCACTGCATCTCTCAATCCAGTCGAATTCTGTTTTCCAAACATCCTGCCACTTGCACATTCTCTTGTTGCTGGCTGACTGCGATGAAGCTGCTGCTCTCTTCATTCTTGAATCTTGCTTACCTGATATGCAACATATTTAGCAAAACTGTGTTAGTGGGTGCAGTAACATATTGGTGCACGAATGAACTGGCTAGAAACAGTGGCACACGAAAGAACTGGCTAGACACTGGCACATGAAATCATTGGTTTGAAAAAGACTGGCACCTGATATCATAAAAACATTTGCATATAAAACATGAAGCAGCATAACGTTCTTTGATATAGATTCAGTAAAGACCTGAGAACGAACTGGCCTTGGCTCTAGATGATTGCCACTGTTAAACGTCCCAATGACCCCATGTGCAAAAATGGGAAAAAGGGGTTTTAGATGGATGAATACAGACACTGGCTTGAAAAACATTGTCATGCAAAAGAACTGGCTTGAAACACATTGGCATGCAAATAGAACTGGCTTGAAAAACATTGGCATGCAAATAGAACTGGCTTGAAAAACATTGGCATGCAAATAGAACTAGCTTGAAACATTGGCATACGAAAGAACTGGCTTGAAAAACATTGGCATACGAAAGAACTGGCTTGAAACATTGGCATACGAAAGAACTGGCTTGAAACATTGGCATACGAAAGAACTGGCTTGTAAAACATTGGCATACGAAAGAACTGGCTTGAAAAACATTGGCATATGAAAGAACTGGTGAATGGAGCAGAAAATAATTAACATTACAAGTCATTTGAAAAAGGTAATAGTAAAATGAGGTAATGTAGGGGGCATTTTGGCCATTGAAAACGTTGACATTAACAGCTCGTAGAAAACAAAATCCATTATTTTTACCGCTGAACATAACCCTCACCCCACCAATCCAGAAAATAAAGTTACACATTTTCACTGTACCAAAAAACACTAAAATGAGAATGCACAGTGACACATAGACCTGATTTAGCTTTTGACCACAGCAGTTAAAATAAATAAATGTATAGTACTAATTTACACAGTGCAATGATCTACTAACAAACATGCCCAACAGCAGCACCGTCAGATTATAATGAAAGCAGTACATTGTAAATTTATTGAAGACATCACTAAAAACAAAAAATACAAACTTGCTACTTATAAAAGCAAACTATCCAGAAACAACGACATGGTTTAGCACAATCTCAAATGCACTGCATTAACTTCTAAGCATGCATCCCAAAAAAACAAAAAGTCTGTAAACATTTAACTTTAAAAAATACTTCTTGCAAGAGCAGCTAAAATAAACTATAATGTACGGCAGACTCCATGGACCCCTTTTACCTCAAAACATAGTAATTAATAGTAATTTACCCAACACAGCAATGCAATAAACATGCCAAAGCAAAATCAGCACCCCCCATATTCACACATTACAAGCAAAGCAGGACATTTTAACCTTATTAAAGGCAGCATAAAAAATAAAATGCACACATTTACAACTATAAATTAAAACAATCTTGAAACAGCTTCAGGAAGTTGGCAACATGTACCTACTAGAATAATAAATGCACTACATTAACTATTAACATTCCCCGTCAAAAGGTAGACCTGTACCACATGCACATTGACTTGCAAGAACAGGAAAAATTAACAAAACAGTATATCCAAACTTCCTGAAGACAGCATTAATTGCACACATTTCCACAAAAAAGGGCAAACTATGCTTGAACATTTTCTATATGCTAACAGAAAGTACCCTGAAAGAGCTACGACACAATAGAAATACATCACACTACATTTATATTTAAGACTGCCCCCACCAGAAATAAACAAAACTTCTATACACACGGTTCAGACTTTAAAAAGTAACGCTTCCCAATCATACCCCCAACAACAATCGCAATTACATATACATATACACACAGGTGTTATATCTTTAAAATCTACTACTTGAAAATCTCAAAATAACCACAGCACAGACTTAAATACTGCGTACTGCATCCCCATCTACCTCAAAACATTAAAAACTTAAATAAAGAACAATATTCCCATTTAAAACTACTACTTGAAAATCTCAAAATAACCACTGTACAAATTTAAATACTGTGTACTGCACCCCCATTCACCTCTAAACATTAAAAACTTAAATTTAAATAAAGCACAATATTCCCATTTAAAACTACTACTTGGAAATATCAAAATTACCACTGCACAGATTAAAATACTCCATACTACACCCCCCATTAACCTCTAAACATCAAAAACTTAAAGCACAATATTCCCATTTTAAAAAAACTAAAGCCACAAAATACTATGTACTTACCACTATCACAGTCTTTGCTGGACTAGCTGTCTTCCTTCCTGCTGGAATGGCTAGCTGGATGACTGGCTTTCTGTCTGCTGAGTGGCTGGGCTGGCTAGCAGGCTTCCCTTGCTGGCTTCTTGACTGGCTGGTTAGCAGGCTCCCTTACTGAGTTCTAGCAGGCTCCCCTGCTGGCATCCTGGCTGGCTGGCTGGCTAGCTAGCAGGCTCCCCTGCTGGCATCTTGGCTGGCTGGCTGGCTAGCAGGCTCCCCTGCTGGCATCCTGGCTGGCTGGCTGGCTAGCAGGCTCCCCTGCTGGCATCCTGGCTGGCTGGCTGGCTAGCTAGCAGGCTCCCCTGCTGGCATCTTGGCTGGCTGGCTAGCAGGCTCCCCTGCTGGCATCTTGGCTGGCTGGCTAGCAGGCTCCCCTGCTGGCATCTTGGCTGGCTGGCTAGCAGGCTCCCCTGCTGGCATCTTGGCTGGCTGGCTGGCTAGCAGGCTCCCCTGCTGGCATCTTGGCTGGCTGGCTGGCTAGCAGGCTCCCCTGCTGGCATCTTGGCTGGCTGGCTGGCTAGCAGGCTCCCCTGCTGGCATCTTGGCTGGCTGGCTGGCTAGCAGGCTCCCCTGCTGGCATCTTGGCTGGCTGGCTGGCTAGCAGGCTCCCCTGCTGGCATCTTGGCTGGCTGGCTGGCTGGCTGGCTAGCAGGCTCCCCTGCTGGCATCTTGGCTGGCTGGCTGGCTAGCAGGCTCCCCTGCTGGCATCTTGGCTGGCTGGCTGGCTAGCAGGCTCCCCTGCTGGCATCTTGGCTGGCTGGCTGGCTAGCAGGCTCCCCTGCTGGCATCTTGGCTGGCTGGCTGGCTAGCAGGCTCCCCTGCTGGCATCTTGGCTGGCTGGCTGGCTGGCTAGCAGGCTCCCCTGCTGGCATCTTGGCTGGCTGGCTGGCTGGCTAGCAGGCTCCCCTGCTGGCATCTTGGCTGGCTGGCTGGCTAGCAGGCTCCCCTGCTGGCATCTTGGCTGGCTGGCTGGCTAGCAGGCTCCCCTGCTGGCATCTTGGCTGGCTGGCTGGCTGGCTAGCAGGCTCCCCTGCTGGCATCTTGGCTGGCTGGCTGGCTAGCAGGCTCCCCTGCTGGCATCTTGGCTGGCTGGCTGGCTGGCTGGCTAGCAGGCTCCCCTGCTGGCATCTTGGCTGGCTGGCTGGCTGGCTAGCAGGCTCCCCTGCTGGCATCTTGGCTGGCTGGCAGGCTCCCTTGCTGGCTTCTTGGCTGGCTGGCTGGCTAGCAGGCTGCCTTGCTGGCTGCCTAGCAGGCTGCCTTGCTGGCTTCCTGGCTGGCTGGCTGGCTTGCTGGCTTCCTGGCTGGCTGGCTGGCTGGCTGGCTTGCTGGCTTCCTGGCTGGCTGGCTGGCTAGCAGGCTCCCTTGCTGGCTTCTTGGCTGGCTGGCTGGCTAGCAGGCTCCCTTGCTGGCTTCTTGGCTGGCTGGCTGGCTAGCAGGCTCCCTTGCTGGCTTCTTGGCTGGCTGGCTGGCTAGCAGGCTCCCTTGCTGGCTTCTTGGCTGGCTGGCTGGCTAGCAGGCTCCCTTGCTGGCTTCTTGGCTGGCTGGCTGGCTAGCAGGCTCCCTTGCTGGCTTCTTGGCTGGCTGGCTGGCTAGCAGGCTCCCCTGCTGGCATCTTGGCTGGCTGGCTGGCTGGCTAGCAGGCTCCCCTGCTGGCATCTTGGCTGGCTGGCTGGCTAGCAGGCTCCCCTGCTGGCATCTTGGCTGGCTGGCTGGCTGGCTAGCAGGCTCCCCTGCTGGCATCTTGGCTGGCTGGCTAGCAGGCTCCCCTGCTGGCATCTTGGCTGGCTGGCTAGCAGGCTCCCTTGCTGGCTAGCTAGCAGGCTGGCTTCTTGGCTGGCTGGCTGGCTGGCTGGCTAGCTAGCAGGCTCCATTGCTGGCTGGCTGGCTGGCTAGCTAGCAGGCTCCATTGCTGGCTGGCTTCTTGGCTGGCTGGCTGGCTGGCTGGCTGGCTAGCAGGCTCCCTTGCTGGCTTCTTGGCTGGCCGGCTAGCAGGCTCCCTTGCTGGCTTCTTGGCTGGCCGGCTAGCAGGCTCCCTTGCTGGCTTCTTGGCTGGCCGGCTAGCAGGCTCCATTGCTGGCTGGCTTCCTTGCTGGCATCTTGGTTGTCTGGCTTTCTAGCAGGCTCCCTTGCTGGCTTCTTGGTTGTCTGGCTGCCTAGCAGGCTCCCTTGCTGGCTTCTTGGTTGTCTGGCTGCCTAGCAGGCTCCCTTGCTGGCTTCTTGGTTGTCTGGCTGCCTAGCAGGCTCCCTTGCTGGCTTCTTGGTTGTCTGGCTGCCTAGCAGGCTCCCTTGCTGGCTTCTTGGTTGTCTGGCTGCCTAGCAGGCTCCCTTGCTGGCTTCTTGGTTGTCTGGCTGCCTAGCAGGCTCCCTTGCTGGCTTCTTGGTTGTCTGGCTGCCTAGCAGGCTCCCTTGCTGGCTTCTTGGTTGTCTGGCTGCCTAGCAGGTTCCCTTGCTGGCTTCTTGGTTGTCTGGCTGCCTAGCAGGCTCCCTTGCTGGCTTCTTGGTTGTCTGGCTGCCTAGCAGGCTCCCTTGCTGGCTTCTTGGTTGTCTGGCTGCCTAGCAGGCTCCCTTGCTGGCTTCTTGGTTGGTTGGCTGGCTGCCTAGCTAGTAGGCTTCCTTGCTGGCTTCTTGGTTGGTTGGCTGGCTGCCTAGCTAGTAGGCTTCCTTGCTGGCTTCTTGGTTGGTTGGCTGGCTGCCTAGCTAGTAGGCTTCCTTGCTGGCTTCTTGGTTGGTTGGCTGGCTGCCTAGCTAGTAGGCTTCCTTGCTGGCTTCTTGGTTGGTTGGCTGGCTGCCTAGCTAGTAGGCTTCCTTGCTGGCTTCTTGGTTGGCTGGCTGCCTAGCTAGTAGGCTTCCTTGCTGGCTTCTTGGTTGGCTGGCTGCCTAGCTAGTAGGCTTCCTTGCTGGCTTCTTGGTTGGCTGGCTGCCTAGCTAGTAGGCTTCCTTGCTGGCTTCTTGGTTGGCTGGCTGCCTAGCTAGCAGGCTCCCTTGCTGGCTTCTTGGCTGGCTTATCAATCCAGTCCGATTCCGAAACAAAGTTAATAGCAGCTGTAGAGCACCAATACAAAACTGGATCTACAGCTGCGACCTTTGTAGAGCTCTTCCAAAGCGAATTCACGCCCCCCTTTCATCCTTGCATCGAATTGCTGCTTGAATTACACCACCCGGACCCAACAGGGAATAACTGTAACTGCAGGTCCGGGTTGGAGATGTAGCTGCATTGCCGTGAAATAACCGGAAGTATTTTCGGCTTTTCCACACAATTCAGTTACACTGAAATATAGGACTTTTAAAGTCCCACTGCCTGACAACGCGGGCAACGGAATGAAAAGACTCAACCCGTGAGTGTCCCGCTGACAACGGGATGGGTGGTAACCGTAATTAGATACTGTTGTCTGTGCTAGAAGTTTTGTAGGTGGTTGCAGATGGTTGAGGATTGCCTTGTGTTGCATGTGCCAGCAGGACAAGCTATAATTTTCTGAATGGATTTATGTCTTTTGATTGTCACTCTGATTTGTGCAAGATGGTTGGATGTGGCTGAGCAGGTGTACATATCTTTGTAAAGAGAATCCTGAATGCATGTTGTGCCAGGGTCAGTTGACCTAGATGTGATGTCATTGTGTGCCAGAGCTGGGAGAGTAGAATCTTCACTGCAGCTGTTTGTTTACTTTTCAAAGTCTGATGTGAGAGTGGAATTCTCGTGGCAGCTTCTTGCTACTTTTGAAAGGGATCTGCTATAAAAAGCAGGTTGAGTCATTTGTTCAGATATTGTTTTCCAGAGCTGTTCATCAGTAGTAATCCAGTTGTTTCCAGGAGAGTAGTTGTTCCACTCGCTGAGGACAGACAGCAGCTTGGAGTGTGGACATAATTTCTCATCTTACTTTGAAGAACTAAGAGTATAATCTTGCTTTGCTAAGTTATTTAGATTAGATAGGGACAGTTAATCTTCAGATAGTCACGGAACTACAGCTAGATAGAGGTTTTCTAAAGTCAATGTGAGATCTATCTTACAGTATTATTTTCATATTTCCTATGTGTGAAACTCTGATGTTTATTGGAATCAATTATTCAGTATTTACATGTTTTAAATCCTTTTATTTGTTATTAAATGTTTTACTACCTCTCATTGTAGCTTCTTATTTAGTTAATATCTTTAATAACTTGAGAAGGTTTATGCTTATTGTGATAATACCATGGCTACTCCGAAAAGTCTTACTGTTGGGGTACATGCTACCATTAGTTTCAATATCTATTTTACCCAATATAATTCAACACCCCTTTTGAAGGATATTGTGGCATTTGACTGGTGGCAGCTGTTACTTTGTAATTTGGGTGAAGAAACACAGCAGATAAATCTGTGTACATCTTTCCCAAGAGTGTGTGTGTGTATGTGTGAATATAAGACATTTAAGAGTGTGTCAGATACCTAGAACTGGGACACAATGTTCTGTAGTGGGTCTATATCATATAATTGAATGCTGAAAATGTTGAACGCTCTAAAGAGCAAAAATGCCGGAACTCGAACTCCTTATTGTGGGCCCCCCATACCCCCCACTAAAAATATATTCCAACTCAGATATCGCACTGCAGTGAGGGAAGGGCAAATATCCTAATTTTCACTGTACTGCAATCTCAATAAAAGAAATTTGAGTTCCGGCATTTTTGCTCTTTAGAGCGTTAGACATTTTCAACATCTGAACATATGATATAGACCCTTCTACAGTGGCTAGTGTGGAGATTCATTAGAGGACCTGGAATAAGGCATATAGTCCAGTCTTGGGTTTTGGAACCTGTTCCCTGTGAACTCTTAGGAAATTGTGTATGTCTAGCCCTGCTTTTAGTGACACTCCCTTACCAGAGACAGTTTTGAGGATTGAGGCTCCTTAGTTACTGCCCCGGGGTGAAGAGGGCTCAGCACAAACATGAATGAAACGTTTACCGACGGTCATATTTCCTTCTTACAGGGCAGATTCTAGTACAATGTTTCTTTCCTGCTCTTTTCTCTCAGAAGACAATTTATACAGAGTGCTTTTTGTGTGTGTGTGTGTGTGTGTATATATGTATGTAAGAAATACTGGATAAAACCTTGTTTTATGCTTGATTTTAACACACAAATTAAGTGCAAAATAGTAAGAAGGTGTTAATTAACTTGCACTCACAGTTACATTTACCTGAAAATTACCATTTTAACACTTGTAAAACCTGTATTTCTCCCTTTAAGTTATATATTTGATAGTACCGTGGCACCATACAAAATAAAGAATTAATTTCTTCAATTCAACTTTTATCCTAAGATATTCTACTACTCAAATTAAATTCTGTTCTATTAATTTAACGAAAGAAGGATGATCTTGTTTATGTCTGTTGAAGTCAGACCCTAGCTTGGTTGACTTGTTCTGCATATGTGGCCAATAGATTTGCTTATGACAATTATTGTGCTGATGATCTATGCTGTTTTTTGAGTGGATGTGCTTTTCGATCAGGAAGTGAAGAGCTCAAATACACAGCAATATTAGAAGCTCATACTCTGAAAGTTAACTGAAAGTCTGACATATAGTAAAGGGGGGACTAATATGAAAGTAATAGCATGTTTTTCACAGAGTCAGACAAAATTACACAGTCAGTTCGATAAGCTGTGAATTCATGTGTCGCTTAAAAAGACTGTAGTGGGTATGTTACCAACTATATGTTATCCCTCAGTACAAATATAATTCTGAGAACGTATTATTTGTTATTTTAGACATCACAGTTACTCTCTTACTATTTTATATCTCATAATATGTTCTAGTGAATATGATATCCTAGAGACACGTTTTAAAAGATAACTATATATGTAAGTCCTCACAAATATTTTTTAGAAAAGTTTATTTGTTCTTAAAATATCATATAGTTCTATCTTAATATTTAAGCATGTACAGTCTCACAGTCAGAATTGAGTTTAAATAGTTAACTAGTCACATTATCCATAATATATAATAATATATTAGTAATATAGCATGACTGTTATAAATAATGTTACACATACTGTATGATTTCAGTGTCAATCTCTTTTTTTCTCAGAACTGAAAGAAATGTCTGGAATAATTATAATACTATATAGCCTCGTGTAAACAGAATAGAACCAAATGACTACAAGATCTGCTATATTTTACAGTTTATAGATTTTATAGCAAGCAAATGATGAATTAAGCTGCGGTGGTACAGCGGTAGCATTGCTGCCTCACAGCAAGAGGTTCTCCTGTTCTATTCTTGGCTGGAGTGCCTTCTGTGTGGAGTCTGCATGTCCTCCCCGTGGTCGAGTGGCCTCTGAAAGACATCCGTGAATGGGTGTGCCTTCGCTGAAGGTGAATGGGTGTGCCTTCGCTGAAGGTTGGGCGTCGGGCTGTCAACTCGGTACCATAAAAATCTACTGCCAATCATTAGCAGACCAGAGTTCCACTGTGGCGACACCTAACCGGGGAAAGCCGAAAAGACAAACAACATAGCAAGCAAATGAATGTTTATAATCTGAATATTACGTATATACTAACTCCTTATAATTTTTGTTAAATAAGTTAGACCTTTCCCATATCACAACTTTAGACGTAGTAAAGTGATGCTAGATACTTATTTGCGGGTAGGTGGTAGTGTTTGAATAAGACTGCTATTCAAACCAGGGTTTTTAAACTCCATGGGGGTCAGGAAAGAACAGAGCATGTATAGTAGTTTACAAATTCTTTTTTTTTTTTTGGTCCCTACTATTCCTGATAGAAAGTTTACAATTAGCAATCTCAATTATCTTATATCTATAAGTACGCAATTCATTACATATAATAATAGTTTTTCAGTACTATATTATTTACAAATGTATCAGGATATTACATGTAATATTTATTTTTGTTTCCTATTTTGGTAGTATGATGAAGTTGAAATGCATATCACTTAATATCAATGGATTAAACTATAGTTGCAAAAGGGATAATTTATGCAAATTTTTAAAAATATTTCATTCCTAAGTTATCCTTTTACAGGAAACACAATAAAAGAAGATTTTGACAGACTTAATACTAAACACTGTTCTGTACTGACCTGCTCTCATTATAAACATAAGAGAAGAGGAGTGGCAATTTTATGGAAAACTTCGTTGCTTTTTATCTAAAATCCTGAATACATTTAGTGATGAACCAAGCATGTTTTGTTCAGTGCCTTCAGAGATTCAAAGGTAATTATACACTTTTATTAATGTATACTGTATACCTGGATTGGGAATACAAACAGTTAACAGTTGGGAAAATACTAACTCCTCTTTACACGTTTCTCACACAAGCATGGGACACAATCACGAATAGAGTATATGTTTCAAATGAGATCACTAGTACATTAGATAATGTTAAAGTAGTCTCTTGCCCACTGACGAATCATAAAGCAATAACATTTGAAGTTGTATTGAATTGTAGTAATAACATCCCAGTTAAAAAGATTAATGCATATATAACTAATATGAAGATTTTTAGAGATAAATTCCAACCTTTATTGAAATTAATCATATAGGTAACACTTCAGATATTTTTGAATGAGACTCTTTAAAAGCACACCTTTTTGGCAAAATTACAAGTTGGTATGCACAAAAAAGAAACAACGGGATGAAGAACTGATAGATTTACAGGAAAACATTGATAAGGTAAAATGAGATAGTCAAAGAGGAAATAATTAACAGAAGAAATTAATAGCTTAAAAAGTAAATATTTAGAAATTTTACAACATAAAACTATGATAAATTTAGAAAAGATTAAAATAACTAATTATTCCATAAATGATAAATCCATGCATAAATTGGCTGCAAGAACAAAAGTGACTGTTAAACCAAATCAAAGAATTATACTCCTCTAGTAGTAAAAAAAAAATATTGAAATAGAAGATATCCTGGATGTTTTTAATAAGATTAATCAACACAAACCAATAATGGGTACACAAGATCGAATTAAAACATTAGACTGAAAATAGATTTTCAGAAGATCAAATAAAAATAACTGACAAGCCTATAACAATGTCTGAACTCAAAATTTCAAGTTAATAAATTAAAACCCAATCAGGACCATGGAAATGATGGCATAATAAATGAACTAAACAAAATGATGACTAAGGATTCTTTGAGTATTTTACTAGAGGTAGTTTCAAGAACTTACGAAGGTACCACCATCCTGGAAATACACCCTAATATCCCCAGTTTTAAAATCTGACAAGAACTCAACACAATGTTCTTCATATAGATCAATTTCATTATTAAATGTAGAGTACAAAATATTCATAGCAATCTATACCTCTAGAATAAAACTATTTCTTCCAATGTTGATTAACAATAATTAGACTGGGTTTATAAGGAACAGAAGCACCTATGATAATATTAAGAGAACACTATCAATAATGATTATACTAATATACCAAAAAAAGACCTAACTTTGGTTAGTCTGGATATCAATAGTGCATTTGATTCAGTTAATTGGGAGTACTTAGTATTGGAGGAATGCAATTTTTCAAACATTTTATTACAATTAATCTAACTTCTCCATGAAAACACGTTTGCATATATTAAGATAGGCTCATATACTTCCCAATTAATCATTATTACTAAAGGTAGTAAACTGGGCTGTCCCTTGCCCCCATTGCCTTTTTCTCAAGTTATGGAACCTTTTGCTAATTGTACAAGATCAAATAAAATCCTCAGCTGGTCTACCCACCATCCCCACTAAGAAACTATCATTTTAGGTGATTTCAATATTGACTGGCAATCCTGTACTGGCAACCATCCAACCCATCATGTAAACCTTCATGGCTTCACCCAACTAGTCCAGTCACCAACCAGGATAAATAAAAACTCCAGCAAGCACACTACCCTGGATTGGATACTAGTCAATAAGAGCCCCCAGTCATATATAACATGCTGCTTATCAGATAGCCTCAGTGATACTCCCCCACATTCCTACTCAAAAAATACCTATACCAAGCTACACTTGTCATCTACCGTCAAATACAGAAAAAAATAAACTTTAACCCACTCACATTCATCTCATCCCTCAAAGAATGTAACTGGCATCCTCTAAAGTACCTCAGTCTTGATGACGCAGTTGAATTTTTTATTATTACCTTCCTGAACATCCTTAATTACCAAGCCCCCATAAGACTTTCCAGAATCAAAGCACAACCCTCCCCATGGCTACTGAAAATCACTAAGTCAGAAATGAAAAACAGGGATAAAGCCTGGGAGCACTGGCGCAAAACCAAAACCCCCTCAGAACTACGCAATAGAGTCAAAAAGCTAATAAAACAGGACAAATTCCAATACTACCAGTCTGTCCTAGACTCCTCCCAACACAGCCCCAAACAATTCTGGTCCTCCATAAACTCCATCCTCCACCCAGGTAAAGTCAGTACCCCTCATCCTAACATCCCTCACTCCTCAGAAAATATTGCTACCTCATTCAACACACACTTCACACAAACCATACTATCACTAGCTAAACAACACAACCCCCCCCCTCCAACCCACACCTTCAACTAGTAATCTCCCCACTACCTTCTCCTTTTCTCCTGTACCAACCTCCAACATAAAAAAAACTCTTAACTAAACTTAAGCCCACCAAATTAGCAGCAGACAACCTCCCAAGTGGATACCTACAAATCGCAGCTGATGCTCTGGCACACCCAGTATCAATCTTTATTAACCAATCTCTGTCAGAAAGTTACGTTTCCACACTGTGGAAAGTATCAAATATAATTCCTCTCCACAAAGGCACACCCTCCACAGAACTAACCAATTACCGCCCCATAGCTATTCTCTCTCCACTCTCCAAAATACTAGAGAGATGCATACACTCTCAGGTCTCAGACTACCTCCTTACTAACAACCTCCTTACTAACAACCTCCTTTCCAATACTCAGCATGGTTTCCGACCAAAACATAGCACCACCACTGCCTTACTCTCCTTTATTAACACTATCCTTCAGCATAAAAACAATGGTTATCTCTCCTCTGCTACTTTCCTAGACCTATCTAAAGCATTTGACATGGTCCCACACAAACAACTTATCTCTGTCCTTAATAACCTATCCTTCTCACAATCAGTCACCAACTGGTTTCAGAGTTACCTGTCTGACCGCCAACAATCCGATGTATGGCAGAATGGAAAATCTCCCCAACTACCTGTCTCCATAGGGGTTCCCCAAGGATCCATCCTTGGACCCCTACTCTTCTCTGTTTTCACCAATAATCTAGCCTCTGCCACCAAATATGGCACACTCATACAATACACAGATGACTCAACCATCATCTGCTCAGCCCAGTCCCTACCCAAACTGCAAAAAGTCACACAGGAAGCCTTTTCCTCTGTTGAAACTTGGTTATCCGATGCCCAATTAATACTCAACCCAAACAAAACTAAACTACTCATCTTCCAACCTACCAAACATACTCAAAACAACTCTCACTTTAACATCACAGCAAAAGACAACACCACTATATACCCAACTAAACACACCCAATTGCTAGGAGTGGAAATAGACAATAAACTAAAATTTGACATTCATATATCCATGACCATAAAAAAAAAAAAATCCACAAAAAACTAGGAGCGTTGTACAGAAATAAGCAACTTCTCACCAAAGCAGCAAAGATTTCAATAGAAAATTCCCACCTTATCTCCACCCTACTTTATGCCTCTCCAATACATACCAACCTAAGGCAATGCGATCTAAACCAGCTAGAGACCTGCTACAACAAAATCACCAAATTCGCCACAGGGGCATCCTACCGTAGTCACCACTGTCTCTCACTTGCTGAACTGGGCTGGCTTGAACTCCCTTACCTTCTTCAATGATATCAACTCTCACTCGCCCACAAATTAGTAAACCATCCACTAAATGTCCCATCCCCCCAGAATTTACTCCAACCCTAACGCACCACCAGACCACTAAGATCCAGCAACAAAAATCACTTGCAGATCACTAAAGCCAATACCTCTGCTGGTGAAGCACTATTCTCTTGCGCCATAGCCAAATTATGGAACTCCCTCTCACCCACAGTTACCTCCATACCATCATGCACCCACTTCAAAACTTTACTAAAAGTGCACCTAAAAGCATGCCGGCTATGCCCTTGCAACTCTCACTCTAATATCACCCACCCCATCCAACCACTACCTTTTTTTCCGCTCCACTAACTACCTTGATTATAGCAAGCTCAGATGCTCATAAGCCTAGTACTTATTATACAGCAGGAACTTCTTATTGTAACATTTGTTAATGTCTGTTATGTACTTCACAGATAAAGATTCTAGTTGTCTACTGATGTGCTATGTTCTTCATCTGTAAATATGTTGTGAGTAATTGCTATGTAAATTGTTAATCGCTATGTAATCCAATAATGTAACTACTGTCTGTTTATTTTAATTGTGAAGCTTTTCTCCCTGGGCCTCCACTGAAAATGGACCTAAGTCCAGTCGGACACTCCCGGTCAACAAATATAAATAAATAAATAAAATAAATAAATAAAAACATCAAAGACATACTAATAATAATGATTTAATTCCCTAAAAACAATTAGCAGATGACATCCTATTAACTTTGACTGTTTTAAATTCTTCTGCACTACAATGGGGAAAAGGCGAGAAAAAAATAATAGTTGCTGCTGTACCGCAATCTCTTACAACATGCTGCCAGCATTTTTAATATTAAAAAAAGCAGATAGTAAATGGAGTTGACCTTACATGTTTTGACCATTTGTGGTTGATGTTTACAGCGGACATGTTTTGGTACATCAAGATTCTGAATGTATCTCACTGACCAATCTATGGAACACCCTTCCATTTAAAACCAGATAAATGCATCTTCTCACATTTCAGGACTTGCAAACGTACTAAATAGGAACTTTAGAACATGAAAAACTGCCACCTAGCTTGCTTTCCTAAGAGACCTCCATCCTATCTCATAACCATTATCCATGCCTCTTGCTGTCATCCATAGTAATCCAGGGATCCTACACCTAACAAACTCTTTGCTGTTCCCTTTTCACTCAACCTTTTCATTTTCCATCCTAATTCTACTTATGTTTTCCTACTGTAGCCTGTAAACACCTTAGTTAACCTTCTGCCTGCCAACATCCACTTTAGCACTCCACGTTCATCAGTGTAAACTCCTCCCTATACACAACAAAATAAATTAAATAATGAAATGGATGTATGCAAGATGAGTCAAAAATGGAGGTGAAACAACTCTGAAATACAGTGAGATAATACTGGTGCAATATAACAGTACTGAAGAAGACAAGGTCAAGCGTGAGGTGCAGAGAAGGACATCCTACATCTTGCACTAGATCAGTGGTTTACAGGATTCTTCTGGGTTTAAATTCATGGAAACATGACTGTATCTCTGATACATGTTTCAAAGCCAAGTAGGACATATTACAGATTCATAATGAAGAGAACGTGTCCAAATGCCTTTGAAGATGTCAGCAACACAAAATGCAGCCTATCACAAAAAGGTGAAAAACACAACACAAAATGCAGCCTATCACAAAAAGGTGAAAAACACAACATAAAATGCAGCCTATCACAAAAAGGTGAAAAACACAACACAAAATACAGCCTATCACAAAAAGGTGAAAAATATCACCAGCATCTAAGAAAAAGACAGTCCTCTTGATCAGTGCAAGAGATAAATGAAGAGTACAATATGACTCTTTACAACCATAGCCCAGCCGGTAAAGATAAACAATATCCTAAATAATGCAGTTGCATGATACTCAACAGCATTAAAATAATTCTATCTTCATAAACAAATCAATGAAAGAGAGAGAAGTGAGACTGCAAGGAGAATCAAGAAAAAAATGAAAACTGCACCGCAGGCAAGAATAAAACCCGTCTTTATTAAATTCTTAAACACTTTAAAAACAAGTTAAGTGTTTTTGTCTATAAGATTTCCAGACTTCTTCAGAACAGTTAATCCAATGCAATCAAAACTCTCTTATAGCCCCCCTCCCAACCATCAAAAGAACTCTTCATTACAGTAATTACTTTCATTAATATAAAATCAATTAACATAAGTAGAAGATATTCTTTCTATGATGAGCTTTGCATACAGATAAGATTCCCTTCAAAAAACTTAAACCATCAGCTTAAAAATGTTTCAATGTGAATAAATGATTTAAAAGGTGGTGATATAAAAAGTATAAATATATATATATTTATAGAGTAAATATTATAATATTGTTGTATAAAACATTTTTAAAATGTCTATATATTATTAACTCAAAGCAACATTTGTTTAAAGTCTAACAGTCCTAATTTTAAGAACACTAGCAATGCTTATATTATCATTCAACCCAGGGGGTTTACCCATTCCCAATCTTAGTTGCCAAAGCAACTCCCTGTATTCCAACCTAGCTTCCCATGGTCTACCCCAAGGGTCTTGAATCACTTGTTTTAATAAGAAAAGAAAGAAGTTACTATTGGGAAATTTCCTGGAATGTCTATAAAGTGTATTTGTATCTTTATAATGTGTCACATCATACATATGTTCAAAATGTGTTTCCTTACGTCCCTTTCTGTCTTACCAATATAAAAACTCATACAAGAAGTGCATTTAACTAAGTAGACAACTCCTCGGCTGCCACAATTAAAATGTTCCTTGGACTTAATATAAATGTCTCCGGCATCTAAATACCCCTTACTGGTATTAATCATATACTGACACTGGCTACAAACACCAAACTTATAAGTATCAGTTTTCTTCCTACTGGTGGTATTAGAGTTGCTGCAGTTATTAAAATTCTCTAAAATCTCTTTCAAATTCATACCCCTTTTACTAAGGAAAACAGATTTGACATTAACCCCAAAAATTAAAAAGGTAACTGAGGGCAAAAGATTCCAATATTTCTTAATGTTTGTTTGCCTTTTTGGCTTTTCCCGGTTAGGGATCGCCACAGCGGAACTCCTGTCCGCTAATGATTGGCAGTCGATTTTTATGGTGACGAGTTGCCAGCCCAACGCCCGAACTTCAGCGAAACAACGCTTCCGCTGCACCACCACTGCTACTCCAATAATAACATTCTCAATTTCTCTAAAATCCAAATAAAATTTATAAATAAAAGCGAAGTCATGTGGATTCTCATCACCAGGTCTATAACCTGCAAACTTAATTGAAAAGCTAATAAAGAACAATATCTTTATTCACGTTCATTTATAACTTCAAGGGCAAGCTGGTCAATCAAGTTCTTAGGGTAACATCTTTCAAGAAACAGACCTTTAATAAACTTAACTTCTTGTTTGAATAAGTCCTACTCTGTAGTCATTCTGGAAGCCCTGATCATTTGCCCTTTTACTATACCCTTGTTTGATAATAAGGATGTTCACTAAAAAAAAATGCAGGTATGAAGTAGAAAATTATTAACTCCAAAACAGCAAACCCAGGAATTACACAAACTAATAACAACACTTCCTGGAGGCACTGCTAGGGTCTGGAGAATCAAAAATCACCAAGACACATTTTTAGCTCTTTCATTCTATTTTACTTTGGAACTTCATAAGAAAATAAAACTGCCTAAGCATCAGCAATAATATTAAAAATGTAATTACATACAAAAAATGCAATAAATTTACTATCACCACTTCCCTTTCTTTTCATAATACATTTCTAATTGTTACTAAAATATGTCATTATATACAATATAATACTTTAAAAAATCCTCATCACAGCATCATAAATTTTTGAACTTTAACATGATTTTAATATTGATCTGCCCATTTAAACTGGGCTTATTCTCTGTCCTTAATAAAATCTGCTATTTTAATTCTCGTTTCCAATAATTTATTACACCCATTAGTAAAACAAACACCATTAATATGTTCCAACACTGAAAAAATATTTCCTAAAACCATCACACACCAACACTCTACTTACTTAAAGCATTAAGCATATTTCTATCTTTAATTGCCTTAATATGTTCTCTTACTCTAATTTTCAAAAGTCTTACACTTTTTCCATTGTAAAAATCATGACGTGCTACAAATTCCTACATATACTATATTTTTACTAAGGCAATTATAATACTCTCTAGTCTCAAATATTTTATTTAAGGGGGGAAAATGTATTGTGTTGCTATTACTCATATCTACACCGTGTGCAATTACCACAGGCATAAGTACCCATCTTAAATGCACCTAACTTAACATTTCCTTGCGGATGAAACTCTACAGTAAACTAATCATCTGTCAGATTTAGAATCCTAAATCATTCAAAAAAAAACAAAAAAAAAACACTTTATGCATCGCCGCTTAGCTAGGGTTAAACTATTCCTGGAGCCATAAAGTCTGCTCTTCAAATTTCCCTTAGAACTAGCCAGTTTTTTAGTTTTAGCATTAAAATCTGTTTCTTTGAGCTCAGCACTTGTTCAGAACTCATTGTAAGCACTAAATAAGCTACAAATTACTACAGCACTCAACTTTCCTCACTTGTCTAGAGGAAAAGTTTTTAGCACTTAATAAATAAGACTCTATCCAGGCATGTCTAAGGGTCAGCTCTCTGTGTTTTCTCTTGTCTACCTAATGAATCTGGGCATCTTTGGGCAATGCAGCAATTGCCTCACGTACACAGACAACCCTCTCCTCCTATCACCCAACACTACAACCTGTGAGAGATGCACTTATATTGCCAAAGTGGAAGTAAAGCTCTCTTCACCCAAGACTGGACTAAACAGTCAAGAGGAGAAGGCAAACACTTGCACCACACTACACTCATCACATAGTCACTCAAAACCTACACCACCAAAACAAACACCTACATTCGCGGAGGCTCTCAATAAAAATCTGCTCAAGCAACAAAGATCTTCAAAGCAGAAACACAAGCAATCTCCACCCCCCCAACACAACCCAAATAACACACAGCCCACAAATGCATTGTGCCACTCAACCACAGCCCATAAGGCATAACAACGTACCCAGCACTCTAGTCATAGGTGACTCTATAGTCAGGCACACTGATGTTCCACTCACCAGGCTAAACAAGGAGAAAGTTACTGTCAGCTGCCTGTAGGGTGCCAGGATCCGCCACATAACACACACACTCAAGTCACTCCACAACAAGTACAAATATACTCTGTCATTGTCCATGTTGGTGTGAATGTCTTGAGATTAACCTCCCTGGACTACATGAAAGGAGACATGGAGGAGCTCTCCGATCTTGTAGCCCAGGCAGGTATGACCCTAGCCCTGAGTAACATCCTGTCATCCCCCAAAATTATACCACAGTACAAGGACAAAATGATTGACTTCAACAATTGGCTAAGCTTCTGGTATCATTCTAAGGGGGATCCAGTATCTGTCTGCCTGAGATGACATGATCGACAGACCGCGATGCTTTACCAGAGATGGCCTGCATCTGTCGCCCTTGGGATTCCGGATACATGCTAAGGCTCTTGCCACCCCTACAGTGCCTTTTTTAGGCAAGGTTCAAATGACAAATTCACCACCTTAACAGGTACAAGCAAGCAAAATCTCAATCATAGAAGTCTAAACCTCAAAATGCATTCACTCTAGGCACTCCTTAAAATGGAGAACATCGACATCTGTGTAGTGACAGAGACCTGGTTCAAGGCTCCAGAGAGCACCCCTGCATTACCAGGTTATAATTCATACCACACCTTTTGGCCACCTAATCTGGACCAAAGCACTAAAGGTGGAGGCGTGTCCATATTCATTAAGGATATCCACACCTCCAGGCTAGTTGCTCAGCAAAATGCATCCGAGATTATCCAAGTGCAACTAACTCTGGGCAAGACTGCAATCAAAAGTGCAATTTGCTACAGATCCCCCCACCATGCCCCAGTATTCCCACTCCTCATTTCTTGATACACTGGAAAATATTAGGGTACAACCCAACACCCTAATAATGGGTGATTTCAACGGTACAACCCAACACCCTAATAATGGGTGATTTCAACTACCTCACCATTAACTGGGAAAACTACTCATGTACCAACTCTTTTGCTCAACGTTTTCTGGAATTCATAAATTCCAAAGCCTCGGATCAACTTATCCACATCCGCACCACGGGCAGCAGTATCCCAGCAAAAACGTCAAGGCCAACAAACTAAACTGGTAAACCAATACACTGGAGAGGCTCCACGATGGTTGAACGCTTTAACTGATAACACAGCAACACAGCAACTTGACAAATAAAAACACAAATAAAATCATTAAGCGCTTTCACCCATTCCTAATGTTGGGCATCATCAGAGTGAAATGTGAAATGTAAAATGTAAGTTAGACATCTTATAAGTCTTTTGATGAACACACCTAATTACGAAGACCAATAAAAAAAAATGAATCAATTAAATATATAAATGCAAAATTCTTCTAACAAATATACTAAAAAGCCATTAAAAGCTTCTTAACAATATATCTAATACAATACCCCCCTCACAAAATAATGGAGACAGTTATTAAACATTTTGAGTCCCAACTCATGGGGTGTACTAGAAAATAAATGTATCACATCAATAGGATTCCACACAATGAGAAAGGATGGGATGTTAAGACCTTGCTAGAGGTTAAAGAGTGTTCGTGGCAGCTCAGACCGGATGCATCAAGGCCACCAGGTATTAAAGAGCACATTTCACTTGCTAATATTTTAAAGTACGAGTTCTACTGTGTTTAATATATTGTATATACTTTATATATATATATATATATATATATATATATATCTATATATATATATATATATATATATATATATATATATTTTTTTTTTTTAATGAATTTATATATTACTGTGTCCACTATGGCATGATAACAATTTTTTTCATTATTTTGTGAGGGGGGTATTGTATTAGGTATATTGTTAGGAAGTTTTTAATGGCTTTTTAGTATATTTGCTAGATGAATTTTGTATTTGTATATTTAATTGATTCATTTTTCTGATTGGTCTTAGTAATTAGGTGTGTTCATCAAAAGACTTATAAGATGTCTAACTTACATTTTACATTTCACTCTGATGATGCCCAACATTAGGAATGGGTGAAAGCGCTTAGTGATTTTATTTGTGTTTTTATTTGTCAAGTTGCTGTGTTGCTGTGTTATCAATTAAAGTGTTCAACCATTGTGGAGCCTCTCTGGTGTATTGGTTTAGCAGCAATATCCTAGACCTGGTCATTACCAACATAGTCGACCAGTGTTCCACACCAGAGGTCAATTCCTTGTTGGTCAGATCCAACCAAAAGCTAATCACCCTAGACATCCACATCCCTCCCCCACCCCGCATTAGGAAAACCACCATAAAAGATTTCCCCAAAGCAAACTTCACACTTTTTAAGACAGAAGTGGCAAACATCATAACACCCATGCAGATGAACAATAGAGGTACGACTGCTGAATCCTACACAAATGCACTTTATAAGCACTTACATGAGTGCATGGATCATGCTATCCCTAACAGAACCAAGATGTTATCCTCCAAAAAAAGGAAGCCAATCTGGTGGGCTGATGCCATAATCAAACTCTACAAAAGAAGAAAGAAACTGTTGCAAAAAAAGAGTAAAATCCAATGATTGGAAGAACTCCCTGGTCAGCCTCAGTAAGAAGCTGAGATCCCTCATAAAATCATCCAAAACTAGTTACGAAAACAAAACTGCCACTGATTCTAAAGACAACCACAAAGTATTCTATAGCTATGTCAAGAATCTCAATGGCAACACTCAGATCTGCTCAGAGTTACAGCACAATGGCACTAAATATACAAAACCAACTGATATTGCCAACATCCTGGCAGATAGGTTCAGTGCTAAGTTTACCCCCCATCTCTATACTGGAAGAATGCAAAGTTCCTGTAATCACGGTTGCACAGGTAAAAAACACACTCTCCAAAGCCAAGAACACAGCAGCCATGGGACCTGACAACATCCCAGGCTGCATTCTACACAAACTGCAGAATGAACTGGCACCCCACCTAAGCACCATGTTCAGTCATAGCCTCACCTCAGGCTTTGTGCCCACTGAATGGCGCACAGCAACGGTTATCCCACTTCACAAAGGGGGAGCCACTACGGACTCCGGGAACTACTGTCCCATTAGCCTAACGAGCCTGGTCTGCAAGGCCATGGAACGTATCATCATGAATCTTATAAACAAAAGACATTGGCAATCTCTGGTAATTTTAAAACTCTGGACCCCACCCAGTTCGGGTTTGTAAAAGGCAGATCATGTCTCCTAAACCTGATAGACTTCTTTGAAGCAGTCACCAAAGCCGTACACGAGGGTAAGGTGGTTCACACAGCCTGTCTAGATCTCGCCAAGGCTTTTGACACCATCCCCCATTCTGGAATTATAGGTAAACTCACTGAACTAGGTATAAATCCCTACGTCACAAGATGGGTTGCCAGCTGGCTCACTGACAGAACCCACACTGTGAAAGTAGCAAACTCCAAATCCGACTTCAGACCAGTGACAAGTGGAGTACCACAAGGTTCAGTCCTAGGTCCTCTCCTGTTTGATATCTACTTCTCTGAAGTACAGGCTAACACAGAAGGTCTTGGGCTAACGAAGTTCACAGATGACTGCAAACTAGGAGCCATAATCGAAACTCCTAACGATGTGGACTTCCTACAAAAGGGCCTCATGGAGACAGATGCCTGGTATCAAAGCCATGGCCTCAAGCTCAATGACAAAATGTGCATTGTTATCCCCTTTGGTAAAAACTCTGTACCCCTGAGCTACCACATAGGCGGTAGTCTACTTAACACCAAAAGTGTGATAAGAGATCTTGGGACAGGTGGACAGTAGTCTCTCCTTTGATAATCCCATCACTACGGTAGTCAGGAAATCCTTCTACGTGGCACACCTCATCACAAAAGGTTTCTCATCCAGGAAAAAAGAGGTCATTGTTCCCCACTACTCGTCACTCATTAGACCCATTATAGAGTACACCATCCCTTTTGGTATGTATCTCACAAGACATTAACAACAACTGGAAAGGCCGCAGAAATATCTCACAAAGAGGATTACCAGCCTCAAACAGATGCCTTACACAGACCGTTTCAAAAAGCTCTAGCTTTACTCCATCGCATATCGCCTACTCAGAGGCAATCTCTGCCTAACATACAAAGCTATGTCAAACCCAGAATTGTTGGACATGCTCCAATTAAAGAAATCCCAATCCCTCCGAGCTACACGCCTAGGGACCTGAACCTTGTCACCACAATAAACAGAACGTGCTGGAGGGATAGATTCCTGTCCCAGAGACTTCCCATACTCTGGAACAAACATCTATATCAAGTAAAGCTCCTCATTAGCACTCTTTAAGAAAAATCTTGAAGATTGGATGGGAAATAGGAAAATCAGCCCGGGGATCACCTCTGCAGCTCTGCTCGACAGGGGCACAGGAAAATAATTTTCTTGGGTGGTGAAAGCCAGGGTACCTTTTTGGCCAGGCTTATATAGGCCCTAGGGCCAATACCCTAATACTTACCTATGATCCTAAGAAACAAGAGGAACGTATTCCTAGCAGCAGAAGTGATATAACGGACACAACGCTTGTAGCTGAAGAGAGCGGAATGGAGCCAAGTTTTGTTTTGGGTTTAGTGAACAGCAGAGATATTAATCCGTTTAGTGAGGGGAATGAAATACTACATCAAGAAATGACTGGGAACACTGGTAATATGGAAACCAATATTCAGACTACTGCAGAATGTAGGTCTGCTATATTTAAATTGCAGAGACTGGTATGCAAATTTAAAGCTATTGTATATGAAAACTTTTATTTTGACAAATGTATACAATTGAACATTGTGCTGTTAGGATTGCGAGTATATCGTTTTCCAAATGGAATAACTTATAACTTCTCCATACTAGGCACATTACATACATTCTTATCTGCATAATGCAAGATTTTACATCTGGTGACAAAACAATTTGTTAGTCCTTCTGAATGATGTAGGATTCTAAATCTGATAGACATGATGATTAGTTTACTATAGTAAATCCTTGTTTTTTTATGTATATGTTGCTTTGAATATTTTCTGTAAACCAGTTGTCGATTGTTTACGTAGTTTTGTAAATCATAATATGTAAAACATGTGGAGCTTTACTCCCCGGACCTTGGCTGAAAAAGGGCTACTTAGCTCAGTCGGACAAACCCAGTCAACAAATGTAAAATAAATAAGGACAAAATTTTCAAAGAACTGTTGGATACACACACACACACACACACACACACACACACACACACACACACATATAAATATATATATAAATAACAAAATGGGACTTGAGGTGCTGAAAAAGCTAATATTGCATAATGTGATTGTTTTAGATAGGCTGAAAACTGACATTGAATAATTAGATGCATTTTTAATAACTGATTCCTGTTTTTCATTATGTAAAGATATATATGATGGCATTGATAACAAAGTTAAAAAATATATTTCTGTTATTGTCACTTGGAAAACTAAAAAGTTAAATTGTGACATAAGGGCATATGCCAATAATAGAGCGTACATGATTAAAACTGTGAAACCATTAATAGATGAAGCAGGAGCGGCCATAGGTCATCTGGCACCCTAGGCAAAAGCGCTCCCCACGCCCCCTCCACACTACCTGGTGCCCCCCATCCTGGTCTACCTACACCAAATAATTACTGGAAAAGTGCCCCTGGTAGTCCGGCGCCCTAGGCAGCCGCCTAGTTGGGCCTATGCCTAAGGCCGGCTATGAGATGAAGTGGGAGTTGTTCAAAAGAGGAATACTGAAAAGATAGGTAATAATATGTCCCAATTGGATAACTTCACAGTGCCAACAGAAAGTTCTTTGTGTGGTGTTAACAGTGAGGTTAATGTGGAAAATGGAAATAAACAATGCACACAGTAAGTTGTCAGTGAAAATACAATAGGGCAAAATGTGTTTTTTTGGCTAGGAGCCAGACCAAAAATGAAAATTACAACAAAAAAGGTAGGAAACAATGGGAAAAGAAAGGGCAGGACAAAGGGAAAGGGACGTTAAATAAAGATGTGTGCCCAATATTTCATTTATCAGGGCATGAGTTTTCTGATGAAGAAAGAAATGTTTTGTCAAAAGGCTTTTCCTTTGTATCTATTAAACATGCAAATTATATTGATTTAATTACTGATTTTTAAGCTGTATATCAGGAAATTAAATCTTAAATATTTGTTCCATCAAGTTAAAGGAGTTAATGTAGAAGAGACAACGAAGAAGCCAAGCACATACAATCCTGACCTGAATTTAACATTAAATGCCTTTGCAAAGTCGTGAGAAGCGGACTTTGATGTTTTAAATAGAAATAAAACTGTTGCTAAACATTTTAATTTGAATAAGGCACAAAATGAAGCTTTAAGGAAGTTAAGCACTTATAAGCATTTAAGATATATGAAAGCAGATAAAGGATGTGGGATGGTTATTATGAAAGAAGCAAAATATCAAGAGGAGATGTTTAAAGTTTTAGCAAATGAGACCTTTTATGAAAAAGCTAATACAATGGAAGTAATAAAGAACTTTAATAGAACTGATTATGAAGTTTTTCATCTATTTAATCAAAAATATATTGACTATTCTTTGTTTGAATTCTTTTCAGTGGATAAGCCAGAATTAGGAAAAATATTTGGTATTCCCAAAATTGAAACATGTCCACCATTTAGGCCTATTGTATCTAGTCCTATTGTATCTAGTCCTAGACACAAAACCACAACTATTTCTTTTGATTTAGACAAGATTTTAAATCCCATTATACAGCACAGTAAATATTATGTAAGAGAGTCATGGTCATTTTTGGACCAACTGAGATTATATGAGTTTAAAGGCAATGAACAGTTATTATGAGATATAGATGTTGTGTCACTTTATACCAACATTGACAATATTGATGGAATTATGTTCATGAAGTCATAGTTGAAGGATATTTCTAAAGCAGATGACATCACTAATAAATTAATAACCAAATAATCATAAAGTGATCACCATTAAAGTAAATGAAATTATTTTTTAGGTCTATTTCCATAAATAGCTTGTTTAGCGCTTAACTTGTTTTTAGAGTATTTAAGCATTTAATAAAGACAAGTTTTAATCTTGCCTGTGGTGCAGTTTTCGTTTTCTCTTGGTTCTTTGGTTTTGGTAGAGGTTTTGTGGTTTTTGGATCAGTTAGTGCAAGAATGATAACAAAATTTAGATTTGATTTTCAAAAACCCTCAAGAAAAAGCACTTTTAACAAGAGTGAATGTATATGCACAATAGCAGGTTCAAAGGACCCTCACAGATAACTTGCAAGGTAACAAGGTACGTCAGCAGTTGTCAGGTGCTGTTGATCAGGCAGAATGTTGACTTCACAAGCCTCGCTATGGGATACTCTGATGTGAAACAGAGTGATAATACTAATCATGACCTCAGTTGAAGCAATGTGTCAATAAGAGCCCTGTTATGATCATGATCTTCATCCCTTCATGTGAGATAAGTACAGGTTGGAACATCATTAGCGTCATGTGTGAACATATGATTGTCCCATCAGATTTGCTCTTCCACCATCAGATATTGTACTGGTCCCAGTCTCCCCATTCTGTGCCTCATGGATTATGGCTGATTTCCTTGATTATGATAAGCTCACTGCTGTAAACATAGGGATGCAAAAGATGACTACCAGTCTAGTCTGTAACCATCAACACTGATGCTGACCAGTCTTGATGTTCTTAGAGAAATATTTAAGATTTTGGTTTTCTTATTCAGATGTCTGTTTCTTCTATAAGTCTAGAAATAGACCATTACTATCCCTGCACATAAAAAAAAACATCTTGAGGGCGTTGCCAGGATGAGACTAGGATAGCAACACTTTTCTTCTGCTCTGCTACTACATATATTTATGACAAGAAATTTTATTTCTAAATAATTCTAAACAACTCAGTTAAGTGAATTACAATAAACTTTGGTGTCCTATAGGATTGTATCAAAAAATGTCTTAAAAATTCAACAATTTTCCTGTCAAAATCTGCAAGAGAATATTTCTTCACTGCACCCTGCAGCACCATGAGATGCAAAGACTCTTGTGTCCAAAAAAGAGCTTCAGTCATTGCTGACTAATATTCAACAATTATCTTTAAAAATAGATTGGACACCAAAACCAATGGCTTTAAGAAAAACTGTTCCAAATAAATGGAACAAATTAATGAAGCTCTGCAGTTAAAATGAAACCAGACTTCCAGAATTGAAAACTCCTTGAACGATATAGAAGGAAGACTAAGTGAAGGGGAGAACAATACTGAATTGATGTTACAACAGAACAACTCTTTACTAGCCAAAATAGATGACTTTGAGAACAGGTCCAGTAAGATCAACATTTGTATTTTTGGTCTACCAGAAGGAAGAGAAGATAACAATATAGTTAATTTCTTGTCTATTTGGCTCCCTAAAAGTTTAGATTTGCCTGAAGCTCTCTCTTTTGGTATGGAGAGAGTGCTTAGATCTCTGGTTAATCCTATATTTATCTGAGGTCCATTGTGGCAAAATTTATTTCATCTCAGGATAAAGAACTGGTACTCAAAACTACCTGGACTAAGTCACCACTTAAAGCAGTAGAAAATATTTGCTTTGATAATGACTATTCAGCAACAGTGCTGTCTAAAACGAGACAATTCCTGGTGGGATTCCAAGATGGTCGCCGATCATTAGACATGTACTTGCAGCTGCTCCTATAACCAAAAAGTACATCTACTTAAGAATACCTCAATCACACAATAGAATTAAACTAAACTCTTATAGCCATTGAAAAACTCAGTAAATACAAATCTACCAGCAATATTTCCAGCTTTCTTGACTGCATTTTAGCTACTTACAAGTTTGTTCCTGCCGTGGAGACTTCAACCACATGGTGCCGGCCCCCTTCCAGGATTCATGATCTACATTAAAAGGAAATGCAAAAATCACTAAAGGATGGCCAACCAACTAGAACTAAAGGAGGCTAAAACTGTCAAAACTAAGCTTTCGGCAATTGCCTTCCTCGAAAAGGATACAACCTCTAGAAGGCAAAAAAATACAAAACTACAGCAAGACAGTAGTAAACCCACTCTACGGCCTAAAACTGAATCACCACTCTCCATTGATGAACTTAAAACCACCTTACAGCCTATCCAGAACGAAATTCAGAGTTTCTCAAAAAAATTGAATACATTTGGGAACAATCTGGATCACCTAATCATGTGACTAGACCAAAATGAAGCCAGAATTACAGAAAAAGAGTAAAAAATACTCAGTATCCAAAGTAAATTTAAAAATACTGACAAATCCATTGATGAGATTCAACAGAATAATTGACCTTGAGGCGCGCAGTCGGCGAAACAATATAATAATACAAGGAGTGCCAGAGAAGTTTTATCATGCACAATTAATAACTATAATAAAAGAAATCCTGGATACCCTGCTTCACAACAAAACTATATCAAAGGAAATGGTCATTGAAAGAGCTCACCACTCACTCCAGAAAGCCCAAGACTCAATCATTCCACGTCAAATATATATTAAAATACTAAAACGTTTCTCATGTTACTGCAATTTTAACGGCCGCCAAGCAAAAGAAAAATCTAACCTGGAGAGGTCACAAAATCCCATTTTCACAAGATCTCCCGCTTCCCATTAAACAACAAAGGCAAGCCCTAGCTCCTTACTGTTCCTATTTAATCAACAAAAAATTCAGATTGAAAATGAAATATTCGGCAACACTATCCTACCAGTGCAAGGCCTTAACATACCAAATCTCAACGGTCGAGGAAGCTAAGAAAGCATTTAACAAAGCCTTTAATGAACTCCCCAACCCTTAAAAGAAAGAGAGGACACAGAGAAAAAAGGTCAAAATAAATAAAAGAAGGAAAAAAGATGAACTCATACACTAGATTAACACTGCAGTTTACTAATGAGAAGATTCTGAACTCCTAGAAAGAACAATCCTAACACAGAAACATTACAATTAATCTTGTCAATGGAACTCAACAAAGCAGCCTAAAAATTAATTAATACAAGACACGACTAATTGATGGCTGCATAAATACTCTATGAAAGTCATAAATTGCAATACACTATAGTTAATTAACAAATGAAACTCGCTTTCACTGCAGTTTAATGAATGGCCTTTTCCTCTACATCTGTCAATTTTAAAATGAATGCACACAACAACGGATACTTACAAAACATTGTCATTACAATCTTAACATCCAAAAGGCAACTTTAAAGAAATTCCAAATGAAACAACTAGGTCAACAACGAATGTAACCAGCCTCGGATCCTACTACTTCACTAGTTAGTAGGTTCTAATATTTAACTCTAATTTGCTCCTACCTAATTCTTACCAATGAGAATGCCAAAACTTGCATAATATCTGTATAGAAGAAAACATGAAAAAGGACAAATAAATAATAAAATTAATAAATCTTAGCTGCAGTAACATTGTTGTAGGATTCCACTGACTCTGGAAGTCTTCCATCCAGGAACATGATTTAGATGACATCTCAGGAGTTTGCTGTACAAAGAGTGCAAAAAGAAAAGAGAGGAGAGAAAGGAAAACTAAGAGGAAAAGGAAAGAAGGGGGGGGGGGGAACCTTTGCACGTATGTATCAAATATTTTACAATAACCTTCAACTTGATCAGGTTACTCTGTTCATTGGCTTTAGAGAATTGTAATCAAATCATCCTTAATTTTCCACTATTTGTCAAAATCTGATAGTGAAGGCCACATGAAAGATGTCTGTCTGAGTGCATGTTATGATCCTCACCGGAAAATCTTTTAAGCACCCTTTGTTTTACTCTTTACACAGCTCTATCTTACAATGCTAAAGGTGCACCAAAGAGAGAAAAAGACGCATAAATCAAAGTTTGGCATACAGGTTAAGGCCTTATCACATAAACTACTGTTAAGTGGATTTTTGCAATTTAAGTTTTCAGAGTAAAATAACCAAAAAACAGATGCTGGATGTTGCTTTCAATGACAAGCACTATATACAAAATATGAAAGTGTGCCTTTTTATACCAGCATCCTATGCCTTTTTCTCCCAATTTCAAAATATATTTATGAATACATAAAGAAGCAATGTGTTTGTCTTCCAGTCTGCTGCTGTTATTCTGATGTCCCACACAGGTAGACAATTCTGAAAGAACTGAGAATCAACCCAATAATGTACTACACTGATATCTGACTGTAGTATTACAATATACTTCTAAGTATGTAAGATACAATTTAGAACAAGTGTTTTCTCTCATTTGAAAAGTTGAAGCCTCTTCATCCGGTGCTCTAAAAAGAAACTGAGGCTTGGAATCTAATACACAACTTTTGTAATATATTAAACATCCGCAGTACTCCATCAGGTTAAATTCCAGACGTCTGCTCACTGGGTCTGTACTAACAAAAACACTTAATTCCTGAAGAGGATACTCAACTCTAATGTGTTGCTTCTGTTTAATAATACTATTTTCTTAATTTTTTGTTTACCAAAACAGTACCATAGTTTATTCTATAAAAAGCAGATAGAGTTAACACAATGTAGTATATAAGGTCCGGCAAAGAATAAAAGTTTTCTAGTTCTTGCAAAAATGACTCATTTAACATGACTTGACAACACAGTGTTGTTACATATTCACAAAATAGACAATTCCTTTTACTGACATGTCAGAAGAATACTACTTTAGTAACTTGTCTACGAACTGCAATAACTGTCACAAGACATTTTAGTAAAAGAAATGTATTCCAGGTAATTGCTTTATTCTAATATATCATACTATATCATATTATACCAACAATTTCTGCAATGTTTCTAGCTATAGAATACTGTTACAGACAATTCCTCTATTGCAATATATTCTAGTGTACCATAGTAGTAATGTATTCTTATTTCCTATCTATCTCATACTAAAGGAGTAGCCAGTCATGTTTCTCTCTTTTTAATTTCTCCAAGTCTTGTGGGTTTCTAATACCATGACGGGAATGGACCCCATTCCTAAGTCAACGTACGATTATAGTTCATGAAATTAGTATTGTTTCACTCTTTGATGTTATCCAAAAGTGCTCTTCGCAGCACCCGCAATGTGCCCAGTAATGATTCCTTCTGCAATTCGTATGGTGTTACATGAATTGATAACATAGCTAAATATGACTGTGAATTCTTTTTTACAAGACCAGTTGCTCCTACTACTATTGGAACTGTCTGGGTATCTTTCTTCCATGTGCTCTCATTTCTGCCTGCAGATTGAGGTATTTTATGACTTTGTGTCTCTCTGTATGCAAGACACTGCAGTCACTAGGTGTGGAGATTTCAATGATCAATGCTACTTTTGTCTTCTTTTCTTGGATCACTATATCCGGTTTTCTAGCATCCATTTTTTGGACTGTTGGTATTGGGTGATCCCATGTGATGTAAACTTCATCATTTTCTATGGCTCATGTTTCCAGTGTTTTTCAGCTACTTCGATACCATAATGTTTGCACAATCTCCAGTGTAACAATCTCGCCACATTATTATGCCTTTCAGTATACAGTCCCTCTGCCATTAGAGAGTTGCAACCAGCAATAAGGTGTGTGACTGTTTCCAATTTGGTTCCACAAAACCTACATATGTATGTTTCTCCCACATGTTCAATGGACTTAGCAAATCAGCGTGTACGTAGCCCACTATCTTGGGCTGCCAGTATTAACCTTTCATTTCTTGATGTAAATTTACCTCTCCTTAAACATACCTGTGTTCGTTCTTGATCAACATGAGGCTCTTCCACAAGTTTTCTATACTTGCAACTATATTTATGTTTTTTCCACATTTCTTGCCTCATCTGGTCCTTCACCTTATATTCTTTCTTTTGTTATTTTTGGAACATTCAGTTGCTGCCTAGTTTTTATCCACTTCTGGTTTGATTTCCATTCCTGCTTGACATCAATATGCTTCTGCTAAATTAAACAGAGATGTCATCTTAGATTTATTCTCCTCATGTTTCAAAACTTTCACCACATTTGGATCTTGTGAGGTCAGTAGATATGTGATTATATGTGTTTATTTTAATACAAATTGTTTTATTTAAGTTACTTAAGTTATCCAAGATATTTAAGCATTTTATGGTTTTCTAAATTCATGTGATGTATTTTTTAAGTTTGTAAAATGTATATCATGTTTTTTTGTCTGGAGGGACAGATTCATATCCCAGAGGTTCCCATCACTCTGGAACAAAATCCCAATCCATGTTAGGCAGAGCCCCTCAATGACCCTCTTCAAGAGAAATCTTGATGAGTGGATGGGAGATCATAGGTTTACCCCTGGGATCTCTTCTATGTCCCTACTAGATAGAGGCACAGTAAACTAACCTTAAAAGGGCTATCTTCTGTGACCTACTATACAGAGGCTTAGTCAACTAATCTAAAAGAGTGGTGAAAGCCAAACACACTCTGGCTAGGCTTATAAATGCCCTAGGGCAGACAGCCTAGTATCAACCTATGAACATTTTATGCAAAGTTTTATGGTTAGTAGTGCTTTTTCTGCAAGCAAGGTTTTAACATGAATATTCATGAGGACTAATGATGTTTTAAATTGGATGTTTTTTATTGGATAATTTAACCTCCTAGAGGATTATAAAAGGCACTAATTGTTCTCTGACCCACATCTGATGAAGTGATTCAAACGAAAACGCTGGTTTTAATGTGTGCGTTTATGTGGTTTTGTGCTTAAATTAAAGTTGGATTTTAAAAAAATTCCGGCTGATTCTTAGGTTCATAGGTAGGTACTAGGCTATTGGCCCCTAGGGCCTATACAAGCCTAGCCAAAAAGGTACCCTGGCTTTCGCCACCCAAGAAAATTATTTTCCTGTGCCCCTGTCAAGCAGAACCACAGAAGTGATCCCCGGGGTAAATACCCATCCAATCATCAAGATTCTCCTTGAAGAGTGCTAATGAGGAGCTCTGTTTGACATAGATAGGTAGTCTGTTCCAGAGTATGGGAAGTCTCTGAGACAGAAATCTATCCCTCCAGCATGTTCTGTTTATTGTAGTGACAAGGTTTATGTCCCTAGAGCGTGTAGCTCGGAGGGATTGGGATTTCTTTAAGTGGAGCATGTCCAACAACTCTGGGTTTGACATAGCTTGGTATGTTAGGCAGAGATCGCCTCTGAGTAGGCGATATGTGATGGAGTAAAGCTGGAGTTTTTTGAGACGGTCTGCTTAAGGCATCTGTTTGAGGCCAGTAATCCCCCTTTGTGAGGTATTTTTGTGGCCTTTCCAGTTGTTGTAGATGTCTTGTGAGGTACATACTAAAAGGGGCGTTGTACTCTATAATGGGTCTAATGAGTGATGAGTAGAGGGGAACAATAACCTCTTTTTTCCTGGATGAGAAACCTTTTGTGATGAGGTGTGCCATGTAGAAGGATTTCCTGACCACTGTGGCAATGTGATTATCAAAGGAGAGACTACTGTCTACCTGTGTTCCAAGGTCTCTTATCACACTTTCGGTGTTAAGTAGACTACCGTCTATGTGGTAGTTCATGGGTACAGAGTTTTTACCAAAGGGGATGACAATGCACTTTTTGGCATTGAGTTTGAGACCATGTCTTTGACACCAGGCATCTGTCTCAGTGAGGCCCTTTTGTAGGATGTCCACATCATTAGGAGTTTTGATTATGGCTCCTAGTTTGCAGTCATCTCTGAATTTAGTTAGCCAAAGACCTTCTGTGTTAGCCTGTACTTCAGAGAAGTAGATACCAAACAGGGGAGGACCTAGGACTGAACCCTGTGGTACTCCACTTGTCACTGGTCTGAAGTCTGATTTGGAGTCTGCTACTTTCACAGTGTGGGTTCGGTCAGTAAGCCAGTTGGCAACCCATCTTGTGACATAGGGATTTATACCTAGTTTAGTGAGTTTATCTATAATTCCAGAATGGGGGAATGGTGTCGAACGCCTTGGCGAGATCTAGGTAGGCTGTGTGAACCACCTTACCCTAATCTATGGCTTTGGTGACTACTTCAAAAAAGTCTGTCAGGTTTAGGAGACATGATCTGCCTTTTACAAACCCAAACTGTGTGGGGTCCAGAGTTTAGAGATCTCCAATGTCTTTGTTTATGAGTTCCATGATGATACGTTCCATGGCCTTGCAGATGAGGCTCGTCAGGCTAATGGGACAGTAGTTCCCGGGGTCTGTTGTGGCCCACCCTTTGTGGAGTGGGATAACTGTCACAGTGCGCCATTCAATGGGCACAAAGCCTGAGGTGAGGCTATGATTGAACATGGTACTTAGGTGGGGTGCCAGTTCATACTGTAGTTCATGTAGAAGGCAGCCTGGGATATTGTCAGGTCCCATAGATGCTGTGTTCTTGGCTTTGGAGAGTGAGGTTTTTACCTGTGCAGCCGTGATTACAGGAACTTTGCATTCTTCCGGTATAAAGATGGGCCCTTTAGGGGGTGAGTGGGGGGAAAAGTTAGCTGAACCTATCTGCCAGGATGTTGGCAATATCAGTTGGTTCTGTATATTTAGTGTTGTTGTGCTGTAACTCAGAGAAGATCTGAGTGTTGCCATTGAGATTCTTGACATAGCTATAGAATGCTTTGTGGTTGTCTTTAGAATCAGTGGCAATTTTGTTTTCATAACTAGCTTTGGAGGATTTTATGAGGGATCTCAGCTTCTTACTGTGGCTGACCAGGGAGTTCCTCCAATCGTGGGATTTTACTCTTTTTTGCAACAGTTTCTTTCTTCTGTTGTAGAGTTTGTTTATGGCAGAAGACCACCAGATTGGCTTCCTTTTTTTGGAGGATAGCATCTTGGTTCTGTTAGGGATAGCACAATCCATGCACTCGTGTAAGTGCTTATAAAGTGCTTTTTTGTAGGATTCAGCAGTTGTACCTCTATTGTCCATCTGCATGGGTGTCGTGAAGTTTGCCACTTCTGTCTTAAGAAGTGTGAAATTGGCTTTGGAGAATTTTTTTACGGTTGTTTTCCTAATGGGGGGTGGGACTGGGAAGTTGATGCCTAGGGTGATTAGCTTGTGGTTGGATCTGACTAACGAGGAGCTGACCTGTGGTGTGGAACACCGGTCACCCATGTTGGTGATGACCAGGTCTAGGATATTGCTGCCCCTGGTGGGGGTGTGGATAAGTTGATCCAAGGTGCTGGAATTGAGGATTTCCAGAAAACATTGGTCCTGTGGTGCCTTGGATTGTCATACTGAAAATACTTATTAACCCACCTCATAGTGGCATGATGTAAATAGTGTAAATAGCCTTCAACACATTTATACTCACTGGCCAAATGTCTCCCTATTACTCAAACCCCCAACCAACTGTTCCTCCCACTCAAGCTCATAAAATAGTGACTTCATACCAGATAACAACATGTATTTAGATAGAAGGAACATGATTATTTACAATCTACTGTTTTTGTATATAGTTATTATTCTTTATATGTAAGCTCTCTAGCCAAAATTAATGTATGTTTGTACTTGTTCTTCCTTTTGCATGTTGTATCTATTATTGTTTGTTTATGTAAATCAAAATAATTGGGGGGAAAAAAGGAAACAATTCCTTCCCCTTATAAAACAACTTAAGAAAAAGCAGATAAGATACATTTACTGTTGCCAGCCAGGCTGAAATTTTTCCTTTCAAACGGGGTTACATTCTTCGAAGAGCTTGACCTTGCACTGTCATATCTACAAACTTAACAAAATTTTTTGAACAAACAGAGGATATGGACTGGTCCATTATATCCTTAAAAAGACAAATGGAGACAAATGGAAATGAGACAAATGAGAAAAAGAAGAGATTAAAGGGGAAAATAAACAGTTTTCCTTTATTCACAAAAGAAATAAGATGTCAAGGATTGTTTTTTTTTTCTTTTTATGTACACAAACGTAGTTTTACTTCTTTACATACCTTTACCTGGAAAACATGAAATGACAACATGCTTAACTATAACATCAATAGGAATCAGAAAATCAACACTCAATCTACTAATGTAAGGTAACTGAATTCCTTTCCTTTTTTCTGTCATATGCTTGTCTAATTTACAGATAATTAAGAATCATTTTTAATAAGTATGACAAAATACTATCAGTTTCCCCTTAAATGAAGCATGCAGCATTTATATTAGGATATGATCTGAAGAGTTGCATACAGAATTGATTACTCAGGAACTAATACTTTATATCTGAAGTAGAAAATAGCTGCAGTATAACACATAGCTGAATTAATTTAAAGTTGTTTTAATTCATACAAACTGCAGTTACATTTTAAAGGGAAATATGCACTATGAGTGACATCTCATACTTTCTTGTTATAAACAGTGTTTAATTAAAACTGTTACTTAAATGATATACTAAAAGAAATGACAAATAAACATCTTTACCTAAGTGTGGAAGCAACTCAATGTAATCATTAACTACAGTAACATTACTGTCTTCAAAACATTTTTTAGACAACAATAAATAAGGTGTGAAGAAAATCCAGCAAGAAAATCAGTTTCTGAAGACTTCATATTGATACTGTTTTGTCACAAGTTTTTTCAGTCATAAGTTTTTTTTCTGTCGAGTGCAGTCATGAGTCATGGAATGATGAACAAACTACAGGCTCTAGCTCTTAAGAATTACAAGCTCTTATAACTAGCATGCAAAAAATATCAGTTAAAATAGACAAACTGGAGAGTAAAATGAACAATATAAAACAAGAAAATAAGAAACAAATTGATTTACTAAATTAAATAATCAAGAAGCAGTCTGACCAAATCACTTTCATGAGGAATCACTGAAAGATGTAGATGGCAGATTAAATGAAAATGAAGGTCAAGTTGAATTTCTGCTGAAACAAAACACTTTTTACTTGGGAAAAGTAAATTATCTCAAAAGCAGGTCCAGAAGAAACGATATAAGAATATATATGGTGTTCCAGAAAAGAAGGAAACAATATGGTACCATTTTTGAATACGTGGCTTCCAAAAACCTTGAACTTGCCACAGTCACTTTCTTTTGGAATAGAAAGACCACACAGGTCTCTTTCAAACAGCTCTTCAATAAAAACCCCAACCACACGGAGATCTATAATTGTCAAGTTCATCTCAACGCAAGATAAAGATTTGGTCTTAAGAACAGCATGGTCTAATTCTTCAATTATTTTTAATGGTAAAACTATCAGATTTGACAATGTCTATACTTCCTCAATAATCTGTAAAAGGAAAGCCTCCAATCCATTAATTAAAAGTCTTAACAAATCAAATATCAAGGCTCAAATCTTATTCCCTATGAAAATCAGAATATTCCTGTCTGAAGGTCAAAAGACTTTTAATTAATTAGATGAAGTTCTGGACTTTACTAAGAGAAATAAACTCATAGACAAACAAGAAGAAATGGACTGGTCCTCAATGAGTTAAAAAAAGACATGCAATCAGAAATGGATGGTCAACAAAACAGAATAACAGTAAATAATTCAAAGGAAGTAAAAGTTTTTTGTTTGTTCATTTTCGACTTTATACCTCTGGTGATATACTTTATTACAATGTATATACATTGCTTTAACAGTCAGAAGCACACCAGAGTTCCCAACTTTCTGTTTTATTAAATTAAAAAAAAAACAGTTCACATAATAATAATGATACTTAAAATAGCAACATGTGCCTGCATAATAATATAAAACTTTGCTAAAACCTTTGTGCAGACTACAGTAAAATGTTATAAATCAAAAGGATATTTTTTCATTCATATAAAAATCTAAGGGCAGTTATTCAGATATTGACACACTGAGCTATTTTGATTAGAATAAAGACAGAAGATAAAAGCTTTGTTTTAGACAGAAGATCTTTTTAAATATGTACATGGCGTGAAATAGTGTTTCAAGTGTTTTGCTAAATGAGTATAAATTTTATAAATTGTTTAATTTCTTTATTTAAATAATGAGTTGAAGTGTCTTAATGCCTAGTAAACTATTTCAGTAGCTGTTTTTTATCTTATGGGTAACATTACCGCTCTTTGTTTTGTCCGTGGACATTTTTTAAGTGCTTAGATCGCATATTAGGGGTTTTGAGCATATTTATAGCATTTGACAACACTTTAACAGCATTTCCCGCTTTCAAACTGTAAAACTTACCTCATTCCATGGTTTAAAATGGAATCATGAGCCATACATAGCTGGATAAAAAGATCTGCGGCTATGCAAATCAACAGAAATGGCATTAAGCTTAAGGTGACCTTTGAACTCAAAAGAGAGCTTCAGAATGGAACACTGCAATGGAAAGAAATTAAACGATTGCAAAGTAACATAACATTTATATTTATGGATCTTATGGGAATGAAAATGTTTTATACATGTTGATTTTCATTGAAACAGGGAAGCTGAAAACAAAAAGGATACAAAAAATATATACTTATTGAAATGTTTCATTAAATGAATGAAACATTTAATAAGGCAGTATTAAAGTAGCAGTAAGAGTATTTAAAGGGCAATGCACACCTAAACAGTTTAAAGGAACCTGCATCATTTTCTATTACTATGCTCTTTGTAACGAGCTTAACAGTTGTTTAGAATTAATATTTAAAGCTTTATTAAATTTACAAGATGTTATATTGAGTTTCATATTTTTTAAAAATTGCTTATACCTAAGAAATGTATTTGAAGGTACATTATAAGAGGTTTGAAGTGAACAAATGTTAACAACAAAGATAAATGTGTATACTTGTTAACATGGAATTGAAGCACCATAAAATGTTTGTCTATATAATAATATATAAATATCTATATAAGCTGGTGTGTATTTTACATGTATTACACAATGCAAGTTTTCTTTAGGAAAATTAAAAAATGTGTTTTGGAAATTTGACAGAGGAAATAACTTGTTTAACAAAGTGTAATTTGGAACAGATGAAAGTATGTTGGTACATTGCATCTAAATCTAATCTGAACATGATGCTAATGTTAAAATGGTTTAATGGATTGTCATGAATTACACCTGAGATTACAAGGTTATATATAGACAGCTTACCTACACATATAACTATATGTATCTATTAAGTCTGCAAACTATATTTTTGATATGGTTTCTCCCCTTTTTAATTTCTCCAAATCTATTGGGTTCCTAATACCATGACAGAAACAGACCCCATTCCTAGGTCAAGGTACAATTAACGTTCCTGAAATTAGTATTGTTTCGCTCTTTGATGTCAGCTAAAAGTGCTCTTTGCAGCACCACCAATCTGCCCAGTAAAGATTCCTTCTGCAATTGTATTTATTGGTAGCATATCTAAATATGATTGTAGACTTTTTTTTTTTTTAAAGACCCATTTCTCCTGCTACTACTGGGACTGTCTGGGTATCTTTCTTCCACATTGCTCTTGCTTCTGCTTGCAAATCCTGATATTTTATGACTTTGTGCCTCCCTGTACACAGGACACTGTAGTCACTGGGTGTGGTGTTTTCAATGATCAATGCTACTTTTGTCTTCTTTTCTTGGACCACTATATCCAGTTTTCTAGCAGCTGTCTTTTGAACTGTTGGTAATGGATGACCCCATGTGATGTAGACTTCATCATTTTCTATGATGCTTTGTGACTCAAGTTTCCAGTGTTTTTATCAGCCACTTCAATACCGTAATGTTTGCAGAATCCCCAGTGCAACAGTCTTGCCACATTATTATCCCTTTCAGTATACAGTTCTTCTGCCATTAGTATGTCGCAACCAGCAATGAGGTGTGCAACTGTTTCCAATTCTGTTTTACAATACCTACATTTGTCTGTTTCTCCCACATGTTCAATGGACTTTGTAAACCAATGTGTATGTAGCCCACTATCTTGTGCCGCAAATATTAACTTTTAATCTCATGGTTTGAATTTGCCTCTCCTTAACCATTCCTGCATTCATTCCTGATCAACATGAGGTTCTTCCAGAAGTTTTCTATACTTGCAAATATATTTATGTATTTTCCACATTTCTTGCCTTCTCATCTGGCCCTTCACCTTATATTCTTTCTTTTGTTTCTGGGACATTCAGGTGTTGCCTGATTTTTATCTACTTCTGGTTTGATTTCCATTCCTGTATAATACTAGCATGCTTCTGCTAGATTAAACAGAAAAGTCATCTTAAATATATTCTCCTCATGTTTAAAAACTTTCACTACATTTGGATCTTGTGAGGTGAGCAGATATGTGTGGAGTCCCACGATGGCAGATCTATACATGTGATCAATTTCAAGGAGGCCCACCTCTCCTTTGGAATGGGGAATATATAATCTTGCTATGCACTGATTTTTATAAATCATTTGGTGAGCATGAAGCATCCTTCTTATTTTCCTAGCTAATCTATCCAACAATTTTTGGAGTCAGTCAATCACTCCAAAACCGTAAGTTAGGACAGGAAAAGCAAATTAGTTTATAGATTGGATTTTATTCCTAGATGTCAACGCTGTTTTCAAGATTAATTTAAGTCTTTTAATTCCTAAGTTTTATTCGCATTTGTTTATGTTTTATTGCTGATCCTTAATTAATTCCCAAATATTTATACACTCCCTCTTTCTCAAGTTCTTTTATATCACATTCTTGTCCCAAACTGATGTTTTCCTGGTGCTGCAGTTTTCCTGCTTTAAAGATTGTTTTTTCACATTTATCAAGACCAAATTTCATTCTTGTATCATCTGAAAAGTTTTAACAACCTGCAGTTGTGCTTTCAGTTCCTCATCTGATAAGCTTAATAGTTTTAAATCATTGACAAAGAGAAGATGAGAAGTTTTAATCGTTTTTGCTTTCTAGGAGCCAAATTATAGCCATGGCCTAAGCTGTTAAGTAAACAGATTCATGGGTTAAGGGCAAGGCAGAATAGCAGCGGTGATAGAGAGTTACCCTGGAATATCCCCTTTTAATTTCTATCCCTGGGACAATAATTTGTCCTTTATCATGGCTTAATTACAAAGTGGTCTGCCACTTTTTCATGGTCACTGCAATGTAGTCGATCAGTGTAGGGTGTATCTTATACATTTTTAAGCACTCTTTATCCATGAATGTGGGATACTATCAAATGCTTTTTTGTAGTCACTCCATGTCATACTTAGATTCTTCCCCTTTTTACAGTTCTCCACTATGACTTTATAACAATAAATGATCCTTTGCTCCATATGACTTTCTTGTATTGCCCTTTTGTTCTGCAGCCATAATTGTGTTTTCTTCTAAATGACTGTAAATTCTGTCAGCATCAATTCCTTTGTATATTTTATACGTTATCAGAAGGCAAGTTATTAGTCTATAATTGTTAGGGTAGCTTGCAGGTTCACTCTTAAGTAGAAGCATTGTTTTTCCTGTTGTTAGCCAGGTTGGTGTCTGTGCGGGATGCCCATATAAATGGTGCTTACTCATGGCTAAATCTTTGTGCAAAGATGTTAATACTTTCAACCAAAAGTTAGGTATTGCATCTGGGCCTGGGGTTTTGCAATTGGAAGCTTTTTTTAACTTTGTTACTTCATTCCATTTCATATCCTGTACCTTTAAACTACTTATTCTTTCTCTTATTTCTTCTACCCATTTAATATCTTTGTTATGTTCCACATGATCTTCATAGATACATTTTGGAGAAGCTATCTATTTCTTCTTTTTTTGCGATCTTTCAATTCCTTTTACCTTGTTTCCCAGTTCTCTATAAAACCTTTTTGGGTCATCAATAAATTGCTTATTTTGTACTTTTCCTTTATATTTATCTTCATATCTTCTAAGTTTTTCTCCCTGTTCTGAAAATTTTAGTTTGATATTTGAGATAATGCATGATAGATCCTGGTCTGTTCTAATGCTGCGCATTTCTTTTATCACATCTATTTTTCTTAGTATTTTTGTTGCTCTATTCCCTCTTCTATAGTTTTCTCACAGTGACACTTCTTGTCTTAATTGCTTTAGTTTTCTCTAGTCCATATTTCCATGATGGGTATTTGATTTCTCCCCTTTCTTTCTCTCACTACCCTGTGTTCTTTTGGTAGATTTAGCTGCACAGTAATATATCCTGTTTCCATCTATTATATTGCTTGGATCTCTACGGACAGTCTTAATTATAGTTTCGTGTTTTTTATTTTAGCTTCTCCAAATCTTTTGGGTTTATAATACCATGGCGGGAATGGAATGAATCTCATTCCTTAGTCAAAGTACTATTAAAGTTCATGAAATGAATATTGTTTCACTCTTTGATGTCAGCCAAAAGTGTTCTTTGCAGCACCAGCAATTTGCCCGGTTATGACTCTTTGTGCAATTCGTATGGCGTTACATGGATTGGTATCTTATCTAAATAGGATTGTAGACTCTTTTTTATAAGACCCCTTGCTCCTACTACTATTGGAACTATCTGGGTATCTTTCTTCCACATTTCTCTTGTTTCTGCTTGCAAATCTTGATAATTTATGACTTTGTGTCTCACTGTACACAGGACACTATAGTCACTGGATGTGGCGATTTCAATTATCAAAGCTACTTTCATCTTCTTTTCTTGGACCACTATTATCCAGTTTTCTATCATCTATCTTTTGAACTGTTGGCACTGGACGATCCCATGTGATGTAGACTTCATAATTTTCTATGATGCTTTGTGGCTCATGTTTCCAGTGTTTTTCAGCTACTTCAGTACCATAATGTTTGCACAATCCCTAGTGCAGCAGTCTCACCATATTATTATGCCTTTCAGTATACCGTCCTTCTGCCATTAGTATGTCACAACCAGCAATGAGGTGTACAACTGTTTCCAGTTCTGTTTTGCAAAGCTTACATTTGTCTGTTTTTCCCACATGTTCAATGGGCTTTGTAAACCAACATGTACATAGCCCACTATCTTGTTCCGCCAATATTAACCTTTCATCTCTTGCTTTGAATTCACCTCTCCTTAGCCATTCATGCATTCATTCCTGATCAACATGACGTTCTTCCAGAGGTTTTCTTTACTTACAACTATATTTATGCATCTTCCACATTTCTTGCCTTCTCATGTGGTCCTTCACCTTATATCCTTTCTTTTGTTTTTTGGCACATTCAGTTGCTAATTATGGTGTCTAGGTGGTAAGACGCATGTGGAAACTTCTGGGTATACATGATATTGTTCTATGTCATGGGACAGAGGGGGTGAATAAATGAATCTTAAGTTGCTAAATAGCTTATCTGTATGGACTCATTATTGAATAGGTGTTATCAGTCATTGGTAATGTTAAAGCAATTGGTTTGCTTTGACTCTATTACTTGGTAAAATTCTACAACAATCTATTTTGTCAGATGTTGAAAAACCTTAAATGTTTTTGGGTATATCACTTGCCTGTAAAAGCATGTAATTCTTTATTTTAAGATATCTAATAATATTGGGAGAATTTCACAATTGAATTAACATGCAGCTTTTTTACATTACTAGTGATACAAACTGAGTGGCTTTTAATTTGTAAGGCAGCCATAGATAGATATATTGTTGATGTTTAAACATAGTAAATTATTATAATAATTTATAGCGTATGTGATTATACTGATTCACAAAATATTAACAAAAAGTATGGATTAAGAAGAGTGATGTCATATACATATGGTTGGCTTAGAAATGTGAATGTTTATTTTAATGTTCATTTGAATTCTGATATACCAGTGGTCGGCAACCTGCGGCTCTTTGATCACGTCGTTGTGGCACTTCTTGTAAACTTCTGCATCTGTGGCCAAGCAGCCGAATTTCTGCTTAAAACCGTCTGGTGCAAAGAAAGAGAAGCTGCAACAGTTAAATGTAAAACTGATCATTTTAATAGCACTCGCTTTTCATCCGAACACAGTCTGGACTTCCTCAAACAGACAGTAAAAATGTTTTTAAAAACCAAGTTATTCAAGTACTATTTCAAAACATCACATGACATGAATTCCCCTCCTTAAAAAGTCAATGTATTATTAAATAATTAAATTCTCAAATGAATTAAATGAATACCAGCATCCACACTTCAACAACATATCAAACATGCAAAGATATACATCAGTCCCCTTCCTAAACACAACAGTGCTGGTTGCGAACATAATTCCCAATATTAAAAGCACTTTCTCATAGCAAAAGAAACTTCACATTTGAAATAATTCAGTCTGTGATGGCTAGTCATCCATTACATAAAAGCAGACTCTTCATAACATTACTAACAAGTGACGTTTCATTACTATAGTAAACACCAGAAACTTTTCCGTTCCGACACTAAAAAGCAGTACACTGGAACTCAATCTGTGAATACATTCATCAAGTTGGCATTACAGCAAATAAACATCCTTACACATCTTAAAGGGTTTTAACCCTGAAGTAGATGCAGCCATGATCGGCAAATACCTTACATTTATTCAGGTATACATTTTAGCAAAGGAACATACTTAAACATCCCAAAGGGTTTTAATCCTGAAATAAATGCACCCGTAATCTACAAACACGTCCCATTGCTGCATTCCTTTGCTGCACACCAAGTTCACGCAATATTTCATCAACTACTGTGTACTCATGGAAGCATGTTGAATACTATCAAAGCACACTCTAATTTTAACCATGAGCAAGTGGCTAACAGTAAACAACCCCCTGCATAAATGCCTAAAATGGGTTTGAATATCCTACAAAGAGGAAGAATAGGATCTAAATGATCCAGAAAGGTGCAATAAAACCCCACCTCACTTTCTAACCATGAGAATTATACCTGCACTGAACTAAGTCTGGAACCTCTCACCAGTCCTCATATAGAACGTTCATTCAAATGGCATTGGAGGTATCAAAGCTCAGTATGTATAAACTGGTCATTAAAAACCTCAACTTCTTGCCATTTGTAAAACCTTTTACATACAAAATGAGGGGACTAACATTCAATTGCAATCTCCTAAATATGTTCTGATGTTTTGAACTAGTACTTGAATAACGTGGTTTTTAAAAATTTTTTACTGTCTGTCTGAGGAAGTCCGGACTTTGTTCAGACGAAAAGCGGGTGCTATTAAAACGAACAGTTTAACGTTTAACTGTTGCGGCTTCTCTTTTTTGAATTCCCGCATTCGAGGCTAAGCAGCTGCTTGCCCTGAGTTTCTATAATGAGCAGTAACTTCCCATTCAGTTGTAGCAAGCTAAGACTGAACAACAGCATGCTTGCCCTGCGTTTTCTGCCTGGCAGTTGGAGGGAAACTTTAACGAGCTTTGGCAGCTAGTGTGGTCGCTGTATGTTTTATAACTCTCCAGCTGAACAGAGTGAAAAAAGGTATTTTATTTGGCAGCAAGGGTGAACTTTAATTGAAGTTAAGATGAAAAGTAGATGCGAAAACGTTTCTGCAGTAAAAAAAGTTTTATTTGTTCGTGCCCTTTTCGTTGATCTAATTTGGAAGAACTGTAAATCATTTGCTGACAACCTTTGTGTCTGATTTTGAGTTTTGTTTGTAAGCTTTTATGCAACATTCCGTCACATCTTGTTGAGATGATAGCTTGGTTTGACTTAAGGATTTTTTGACCTACAGTACAAGGAAGTTAAAATAGAAATGTTAACCCCTGAACTCTGGACAGTAAAAAAAGTGTTTTTCTTTTTTCAGGAGTACTATGCTTTAAAATAATGGACTTCTTGAGAAATGCATGGTTCATGTTGGCTTGAGACTGTATTTCTGTTTGATCATTAGTAAAGATTTAAAAGTTTAAATACCACATCAGGGTGCAGTGATCAAACAAGGAATAATAGTCATTAGGTGACTTTGTGTCTGACTTAGAGAAAAGGTATGCTGTATTAATGCCAGTCTGAAGTGGTAGAACATATTTATTACTTATTTTGAGGGGCCATTATCATGTAATTGTTCCATCTCTCAGAATAAGATGCCGCTAATACAGAGAGGTTAAGACGTGTACAATGAACACAAACGATGCTTTATTTCATATTATCCTCCTGCAGTTAGTGTTATCATGATGTAACTTTTTTGTCCTTCTATGTTACCAAGTGCATGCTTAGTTTTGCAGGTTTTGTTTTTCTGGCCAAGTAATAAGAAACTTAGTTCCTCCCTAAAACTTCCTGTTTTTTAATGTTGTTTTGTTCTTGAATATGTTTTATGTGAAGCATGCTTGTGTTTTTCTTTTTCTTTCTATATTAGTGTTCTGAACTTAATTTAAGGTGTTTGGAGTTTTAGAATGGAGGCATTACCACAAAAATGCCAGTTTATTTAAAAACAAAGTACTGCAAGTTGGATGCATTGCTAAATAAAACAAATATCCATATATACTTAGCAGCTTGGTTTAATATCACTGAGTAATCATATTGGAGATGCAACATGCTGAAGCACACTAAAAGCTTACTGTCTTCTGACACATTCTACAAATGTTCATTATTAACTGTGAATTATTAATGTTGCTGAACCCGACTATTACCATTTTCCTAAGAAAAGTACTGCTAGAGTGGTATTGAAGTGTGGTGACAGTAATGATTCATTTTGTTTTGTCATTTTCTCTTTTCTTTACATTTATGCAACTCTGAGGTACATATATAAATGTCAAGGGGCACAAGGGGCTCATCTTGCACATGGGAGTGCAGAAGAGCTTGCCAGTTTGCCAGGTTCTCACATTTTCCATTTATTTCTATGTAATTTGCTCCTACTGCTTTCTAAGGATCCCACGTCCAGTTCTTGTAACTCTATTACAATATCTGATACTTCAAATGCAGTAGGTTTATAGTAGGAGTGGTTCTATCAAGACTTTTTTAGTATTATTAATTAAACAGCCAGATAATCAGTCAGGATCCATGGAGGAAGTATTTTTAGTTTTGGTGAGCACCTTCAGTTGTTCTTTAGTGATGATTGGGGGGAGATCCTGAGAGAGTCAGGGATAAGCATACTTTGGATAGTCATCTCTGGGGTAAAATTCATGCTGAATTTGTTTGCTAGTATGTTGAAAATATTACTGGATCAGAATAGGTGGTGCCATTATGAATACGTTCAGAGCACTGATGGGTCTTATTTCCTAGCATAGCCTAGAACAGATTTTTCATTTACCAGCGGTATATTTTAAGAGGCTTTTGTTTTTTACTCCCACCACGGTACTCTACTGACGAGACTGCACCCCACATTTTGCAGCTTCCTGGAGGACCTCCACAAACTTAAATATGGCAACTAAGAAAAAACAGCAAAAAATAGAAGATGAACACCGTGAATTTAAAGCTGAATGGGAAGAAAATTATGCTTTTATGCAAAACTCTATGGGTCTGCCAACATGTGTAATTTGCAATGAAAAAGTATCTAATAACAAAAAAAAAATCCCTTGGACGTCACTTTTTAACAAAGCATGATGCATTTGCAAAGAGATATTCTGCTGGAGAAGAAAGAAAAAAGCGGTAACAGAATAAAATCAAAAAATGCAACAATCAACATCAATACTCAGCAGCTGAATACAATCTTCAGGTAATGTGACAGCAGCAAGTTTTGCTGTTTCTCATGAGATTGCAAAGCATGGAAAACCTTTCACGGATGGAGAATATGTAAAAAAAAATGCTTTTTGCATTTGGCCGAACATCTGTACTCTGACTTCAAAAATAAGTCAGATATTATTAAAAAAATTGAAGACACTCCACTATCTGTAAAAAGTGTTCATGACAGAACCATTAAGATGGGCAAGAATGTGACAGATCAACAGATTAATGATATAAAAATCGGCATCTGTATTTTCTTTGGCATGTGTCAAGTCCTGTGACGTGAAGGATATCGCACAAGTTAGCCTTCTAGAATGGTATGTTTCTGATAAAGGTATCCATGAAGAATTACTGGCTTTGCTGCCTCTTAAACGACAAACTCGAGGTGAAGATATCTCTGCAGCAATTTTGGAATTTTTGACTTGTTAGGGAAATTGACATCAATAAATTGGTATCTATCGCTACAGATGGAGCACCCAGTATGAAGGGTAAAAACAAAGGCTTTGTTACCCTCTTCAAACAAAATGTAGAACACAATGTTTTTATGTTCCATTGTATTATTCATCAGGAAGCACTACGTGCACAGGGGTCTACCTGAAAACGCCGACAACGAGAACACCGACACCGGAAGATCGACAACGGAGAAGACCGACAGTTGAGTATCCCGACACTGAGAACACCGACATGTTAAGGTAAGTGTGCGATAGGGACGGACGTTAGGGTCAGAGTGTGGGTAAGGTAAGTGTGCAATACTGACAGAGTTTAGGTTTAGGGGCGGGTTAGTTGAGTTAGGGTTAGGGTGTGGGTACGGTAAGTGTGCGATAGTGAGGGACCTTAGGGTTAGGATTAGTGCATAGATAGTTGTGTTTGTAAGGTTTAGTGTAGGTTTGTAAGGTTTTTGGTGTGCTTGTGTTGTGTGTGTGTGTTTTTTGGGAAAGGTATTTGTTTTGTTGTTTGTCGAGATTTTGGTTTGTCGGGCATGTGAAGTTTCATGTTTTTGAACTTTTTTTTTTCTGTGTTTTCATGTCGGTTATCTCGTTGTCGGCGTTTTCAGGTAGACCCGTGCACAGACATTTCCCATCAAAGTTGTAAAGGTGATGGATTTGGTAGTAAAAATAGTCAACCAAATAATGGCAAGAGGACTTAATCACCGACAGCTTTGTGCCCTTCTTGATGAAGTAAACGATCAATATTCCTACCTTCTTTTGCACAATAAAGTTTGCTAGTTATCTAAAGGAGCAGTTTTGAAACATTTCACTTCATGCCTTGAACATATTAAGACCTTTTTAAGTGAAAAGGAACACGAATATCCACAGTTAAGTGATGAAGAATGGTTACAGAAATTTTACTTTGCTGTTGATATGACATCACATTTAAACCACCTGAATCAGAAGCTACAAGGTAGAGGTAACACTGCAAATACACTTCTGGAAGCCATCCTTTCCTTCGAACAACAACTACTGTTGTTTGTGCAAAACTCGAAAAGTGGAAATCTATTTCATTTCAAAACTTAAAAAAAAAATCTGGAATCTACTGGAAGTGTCACTGATAGCAAGTACTTTCTGGCAGCTATTGCAAAAATGCACTACTCATTTATGGATCGTTTCAAAGATTTCAGACATGAAAAGTTCACTCTTTCGTTCTTGACAAAACCACGTGTGGCAGATGTCAATCAAATAAATTTTTTGCCATTTCCAACAGTTGACAGAGCTCTGTTTGAACTACAACTAACAGACTTAAAAAGCAAAGATATGCGTTCTTCAAAATTTATCTCTTTACAAGTGGAACTTGAAAATCTGGAAAGAGAAAAGGTGACTTTAGCCATGAATCACAAATGGACAGAACTTTCCAACTGTCAAAAGGAGGACCAGCTGATTTTTGAAACTTGGAATAGCCTTCCACATTGTTATCATCAACTCAAAGCAGTAGCATTTGGAATTTTGACGATTTTTGGGTCGACTTACTATTGTGAACAAATGTTCTCCGACATTAATGCTATCAAAAGCAAGCTAAGAAGTCAGCTTAATGATGTAAGCCTTGAAACCTGTTTAAAATTGAAGACTTCCGAATACTCACCGAACATGAAACAACTATGTGCAGAAATGCAGTGTCAAAAGTCTCATTAATTTGTTTTTCTTTTCAAGTTTTGTTTGTGTTAAATACATATGTACTCATTGCGGCTCTTTGTAAATCTTGGGCCAAACATTTTAGGAAAAAAATGTCTCTTTGCTCCAAAAAGGTTGCTGACCCCTATGATATATGGATGCTTATTAAAATTGTCAGTATTTTCATTCATTATCGATAGACAGACCTATTTCATTTGATATTAAATGATTATAAGTTAAATGTGAAATTAATTTTAATCTTAAATAGATTACTATAAATTGTCAGAGGGAGGCTGCTTGGAATAACAAATACTGAATGAATTTCTTCAGAGGTAGAAGCAGAAGAATGGATAGAGAAGCATTAAGGATATTAGTCGGTGATTTGAATGACTATGTCATCAAACCAGGAATGATGCATTCCATGTTAGGGGTTGTAAATATTTGTACCATATTGTTAATGAGTGTTTTCAATTTCTTGTCCATAACAAAAAATGTTAAACTTAAATACTGTCAAATTTCTGAAAATTATTATTTAAATTTGCTAGACTTAACACAATTTAGAAATGACAATATATAAATGTATTTCACTGAATGCAAATGGTTTGAATAATTCAAGAGATGTAGTTTAAGTATCTTAAAAAGAATAACGTTGATACAGTTGTTTTATAGGAAACACACCTAATAAAGAAGGACACTGACAAACTGACATGCAAACAATATTCACAAAAATCCCCAGGATCCACAACTAAGGCAGACAGTAGCTCCAAAAAGACCAAAATCGAGTTTACCTTGGCATTTCTGGAATTCTACTTAAATCCATTAGTACAAAGCTCTTGCTTTTACCTGAAAGACTTATGGGAATTTCTTAATAAAGTGTATGTTTTCCCAGCCATAACAGGAAATTGTACCTTGGTTACCTTAGACACAGTGCCTCTTTATACTAGCATTCCCCATCAGAAAGACATGGATTCTGTGGCTGATTACCTTACTAAACAAGCATGCCTCCCCATAGGATTAAGGCTTACATAGGCTTAATTAAGCTAGTGTTAGGGAATATTTCTTTTTCTCATTTAATGGCACCATTTACCAACAATTACAAAGGGTGAATATGGGTGCCAAAATGGCTCCAGCATATGCTTGCCTGGTTCTTAGTGCTCGGGACTCTTAACACAGCTTGAAGGCTTCCAGTATATTAGTCTGTACAAAATTTTTTGGATGGGGGCTCCCAATGATCTTGACACTTTTTTAGCCAATATTAATGACAACACTGATTCCCTTGAATTTACCCTCTCGTGTAAGGGAGATAAAATACATTTTCCACACATCTCCCTATCTTTTTACCCTTTCACTGAGGAATTTGACTCTTCCATATATAGAAAGGATACCTTCTGTAACAATTACCTTGACATCTCTAGCCAGTCTCCTAACTTTATGAAGAGAAATATCGTCAAAGGTCAATTTGTACGTATCAGCCGGATCATTAGTGATGACACTGTTTTCTTTTTTCCCCAAGAATGCTTGTACTTAATAAAACTTTTCAAAGACAAATATTATCCCAAGAAGCTAGTATTTAACTGTTGGAAAGAAGTTTCAGTTTGCAGGTAAACCAAGCACCCTCCTATTCTTTCAATAAAAGTAAGGGTAATACGTCCAACGACTACACCAGATTTCCCCTCCCAATCTGTTTGGCCTCTGAAGGTATTAGGGACATTACTGTTAAAAACTGGGGAATTATTAAAAGCAGTCAAGAACTTGTCAATGTCCTAGGGGCTAACCTATCTTTTTCATTAAAAAAATCCTCTAAAGACTGTTTTTGAAATCAATCCCACACAAGGTTTTTTACCCAGTGCTGGTTCCCCAAGAATGTTTGTTTACGGTAAATGTATTTGTTGTCACTACACTGCTAAGGGTGATAAATTTTACTATCCAATCGCATGAACATTTTGACTGTAACTCATCTAACATTAACATGTAACTCATCTAACACTGTTTACCTAGGAGTTTGTTGCTTTTGCGATGCTTTCGATGTGAGTAAGACCACTAGAAAGCTTAGCGACAGAATAAAAGAGAATTATCAAGCCCCAAGGAAAGATGATTGCAGGAACATTTTGACAAAATGAAATAAAGTTAGCCCTACTTGCTGTTCTTTCAAATTCCTTGTGTTAGAAAAGGTTTACACTTTATTTGGTGACTGCAATCCACTGCTTGAGGTTACAGAATTTAAATGGCAAGTCAGACTTCGAGATGGCATGCCCCCTGGCCTCAACGGTCATTAAATGTTAAATGCATTCTTAAATGGAATAGATAATTTATGATGTCACACATATGTTAATTGGTTAGGTTTATAAGGAAACCATTTTGTTTTTTACTGGTTATATTTCTAAAAAAGTTCAATGTTAAACTATTATTTATTTATTATTATTTTATTTTACATTTGTTGACCGGGCTAATCTAAATGGATACATGTCCATTTTCAGTAGAGGCCCGGGGAGATAAGCTCCAAGATAGAACAATGACATTAACAAGAATAAATATAAGGAAACATTGAACAAAAAAAATCATATTTACAATGCATATTACAGGTTATCACAGTAAATTCAGCAGTGCAGAATACAGGCATAACAATACAATCAAGATGTTCTAGAGGGGGATAGCATTACGGTTAATAAGGAAGGAATTACAGTTAATGAGTAGAAGGGGTAGGAACAGCAAAGTATTAAGAGATACATAACTAGTCAGGCTTAGTACAGGGGCGTAACCACTGTGTTCTGAGGAACACTTTCAATTTGTTTTTAAAGCATGATACTGAGGGAAGTGAGGAGAGTTCACTGGGGAGGAGATTCCAGGCTTTTCCAACAATATTAGAAAAGAGGGAGTCACCAGCCTTGTTGTTTGGTTTAGTGGTATGTACTAGAAGTCTCTGAGAAGACCTTAAGGATTTCAGGTTTTTATAGGGAGTGATGAGTGTGGATAGAATAGGAGTTTTGGAAGGCTTGTAAAAAGTGTTGTGGGCTATAGATAGTTGATGGAATTTAATCAGATTTTGTAGTTCAAGCCATACCAGCTGCTTTAAATTAATGCAATGGTGGGTTCTAAATGGGTTGGCTGTAGCAAATCTGGCAATGTTATTGTAAGACATTTCCAATTTGCTAAGATTATTTTTAGACAGATTAGTAAAAATGGGTGAGGCATAAAGAAGTGAAGAGATTAGATGAGTGTGTGCTATAGTGGTTTTAGCTGAAGGTAAGAGGAAGGATTTTACCCTATAGAGAGAGCCAAGTTTTTTGTTGACAGTTTTTATAGTGTTGTTAATATGGATATCAAAGTTCAGATTGTTGTCAATGGTGATACCCAATAGTTTGGTGGTTGGATCAGGTGATATAATAGTTTTATTGTTAGAGATAACTGAGAAATCAAGATGAGATGACTTATTGGTGGGAGAGAAGAGGAGGAGTTTAGTCTTTTTGGGGTTTAGAAGAAGGCATCTATGTGTGAACCATTGCTCAACTGTGTTAAATACTTGTTGGGTAAGAGATTGAAGTTCAGAAGAGGAGGTGGCTGAGCATATCAGTGTGGAATCATCTGCATATTGTATGCATGTGGCTTGGGGGATGGCAAGGTGAAGGTCATTAATAAATATGGAAAAAAGTAGAGGTCCTAGGATGGACCCTTGAGGGACACCAAGTTTAACAGGCAGGTGAGTGGAGAGAGACTTGTGCCATAGTACGGCCTGTTGTCTTTTATCAAGGTAGGACTGGAACCACTTTATAGAAGATGTATCTAGTGACAGGGATTTTAGTATTTTGATGAGAATTTGGTGATTTACCATGTCAAAAGCTTTAGACAGGTCAATAAATAGTGATGAAGAAAGCTTGTTAAGATTGCGTTTTTTGTTGATACAATCTGTGAAGGAAAGAAGGGCAGTACTAGTGCTATGTGAAGGTCTGAATCCATGTTGACAGTTGGAAAGTAAATTATTTTGGGTTACATGGTCAAGTAATTGTATGTGAATGCATTTCTCCATGATCTTTGCCAAAGGAGAGAGAAGGGCAATGGGGCTGTAGTTGGAGAGTTCAGTAGAGTGTCCACCTTTATGGAGGGGGATAATATGGGAGATTTTCCATAAAGTGGGGATATGACTTTCAGTAATAGTTCTATTGGTCAGAATAGAAATGGGATAAGCAATAGCGTTGGCTGATTGTTGTAGGAATTCAGCAGGTAGTTGGTCTGCTGAGGGTGAGCATGGTTTTAGTTTCTGTAGAAGGGTTAGAATATTTGTTGTTGGGACAGGTTGAATATGAAAAGTAGGGGGTAAGGTTGATTTATAGGAAGGTAAAGTGAAGTTATTAGGTGATAGCTGACTAGCTAGTGTTTGTATAGCATTAGTAAAAAAGGTATTGAAAGCATTAGCAGTATTCAATAGATTTTTGTGGTCATTACTTTGAGGATTTGGAGTAGTGGATTGACCTGGATGGAGTAGTTGGTTAATGCTAGCCCAAAATTTTTGTGGGTTGTTTTGATTAGCTTGTTGGGATTGTAGGTAGTTTCTTTTATCAGATATTATAGCTTTCTTGGTTTCATTTCTTAGCTGTCTAAATGTTAGTTGGTCTATAGGGTTTTTAGTCTTCCTCCATTTTGCCCAAAGTTTGTTTCTAAGATTTATTTTATGTTTGGTTTCTTTTGAAAGCCATGGAGCAGATTTGGTTTTAATTCTAATTAATCTGGTTGGAGCATGGTGGCTGAGAATGGCAAGGAAGTTGGAGTTAAAGTAACTAACGGCTTCATCTAAAGGGAGGTTTTGTAAGGGAGACCAGTTGCAAGCTCTTAGTTCCATTTGGAATAGTTCAGGGTTAAAGTACTTTTTAGATCTGATGTTTTTGACAGATATTGGAATGGGAGAGTTGATTTTATGTCTGATGATATAGGTAAGAAAGTGGTCACTTAAATCATTAGGGAGGGTTCCTGAATCATAAATGTGAGGATGACGGTTTATGAGAATCCAGTCTAATAAGCTTGATTTATTGTTAGATTTATTTATTTTGGTGGGGGAGGTAATGGTTTGGGAATACCCATATAGGTTAATATGGTTTGTGGGGAGGCTGCTGTAGTAGCAGCTCCAGTCAATGTTTGTGTCGCCTAGGATTATGGTTTCTTGGGGCAGGTATTGGGAAAGCCAGCAAAGTATGTTTTCCATGGTGGCAGTGTTGTTACCAGGTGGTAGATATATACAGATAATATAGATGGATTTGGAATTGTTAAGATGAAGTTTGGAGATAAGAATTTCTGCATTGGAGTCTATAGGTGGTTTACAGTTGCGAGTGGTTAAATGTAAGCTAGATTTATATAGGATAGCAACCCCACCACCTTTCTTGGATACTCGGTCTAGTCTCAGGATATTATATCCAGGTGGGATGATTTCATTGTCTTTGGTTACAGGTTTTAACCGTTAAGCAGAGAATATCAAAAGAGTAGATTTCAGTTAGAGCTTTGAGTTGAGTTACTTTATTGTTTATGCTACGTATATTAAGATGAGCAACTAAAAGGGAGTTCAATGGTTTAGACAGGGCATGAGTAGGTGATTCTTTGTGGTTGAGGAGAGAGAGAGGAGTTGTTGGTGGGCCTGGGTTAGGGTGGATGTCACCATCCTTTAAAGAGAGTAGTACACTTAGATAGTTTGGGTTGGGGAATCTGCTGTATAGAGGTAGGCCTTTCCTGGGGTTCTGATTGTTGTATTTTATGTGTAGTGTTCTATGGTATTTAGGAAGTATGTAGTTAGATGAGGATGTTATATTAGCATGAATAAAAAGGAGAGAAGAGTTTGGAGAGTTGGTTTCTTTCTTGGGTTAGTTTAGGTATGGGCCTAGTGGGTTTTCAAAGGAGGTGAAAAGATGGGTGAGGATCAAAGGAGGTAGTAGTGAGAGTGTGAATAAGAGTGGGACATAAGATGGGATGGGTTGTTTATACATTGTATGAATAAATATAGATTGTAGGTAGAAAAATAAATTCACTGGGTGGAGATGAAAGAAGGGAGTAGGGTGCGGTGTGATAAAAGGAGAGTGGTGAGAGGTTAATATTAGTGCAGTTGAGTAACTGGAGAGTGTTTAGAAAGTAAAGGTAGGAGGAAGAATGTGCTTGAAGAGTATTGGTAAGCGCAAGAGGTATGTAATGAGAGTAATGGTAAGAGGAATAGGTGTGGTTAGAGAGTAATGGGAAGAGGTGTGGTTAGAGAGTAATGGGAAGAGGTGTGGTTAGAGAATAATGGGAAGAGGTGTGGTTAGAGAGTAATGGGAAGAGGTGTGGTTAGAGAGTAATGGGAAGAGGAAAACGTGTGGTTAGAGAGTAATGGGAAGAGGAAGAGGAAGAGGAAGAGGTGTGGTTAGTAAGTAAGGGTAGGACCCCTGGGGTGGGTGGGAACTGGGAGTAGGTAATGAAGCGGAGTGAGCCCGCAGGGCGAACGGAGGGGGTAGAACAGATACTGAAGCAGTTAGCAAAAAACAATCAGCTAGGCTAATTCCGGTGGTAGGTTGGAATAGAACAGGGGCTAGAAAGCTGTCTGTGGTGTGTAGATATGGAGGGGGAAAAAAGAGAGGACTACAAAGGTGTCTGTGTGTTTACGAACAAGAGAGCCTAAATTTCCCAGTGGCAGCATCCAAAATCAGTATGCATCAGTCACTAGTATTTTTAACTTATACTCTGTGCAATAGAAGCAGCATCCAAAATCAGTATGCATCAGTCACTAGTATTTTTAACTCATACTCTGTGCAATAGAAGCCAATGCACTTACATTTAGAGACATACACTCATCTAGGACACCACAGTAGTTAAATCCAGCAGGGAAGGTTTTAGATTTAAAGATGGCTCCAAGCTATGCAAGTAGGGTAAAAAAAACTTCTGATCTGCTGTCAGTGGGCAGGCAAATAAAGAATGACAAAGTCTGAGACAATGAAATGCTAAGGAGAGCCAAATGAGGGAGGGAAGTAACTCACTTCAGAGCACACAACACTGTTAATGGGAGTGAGTCAGCAGAAACCTAAGATTACCCAAGTACAAATAAAGATTTAAAGTCCTGCAAGGAAAATGCAGGGGGGTTTACAGGTCCTAGACTGGGCTAAAACCTTTGGCAAGGATTTCAGGGTAAGTGGTAAAGATAGTCTATTTGGGCTATACTTGATTTCTGTAGCCAAATTCAAACTTTTCCACTGGGAATGACTGTAAAGGAAATTATTAGGCAGTGGGCATAACGGTGGGGTTGGCTAAAGAGCGTTTCAGGTGGGGACAGGGTTGGTCTGATTGCGTGTGTGCTACCCTACATATAAGGAAAGTTGAACACATACGCTGTTCTTCGCAGGGTAATGTTAATACAAGTAAGTCAGGAGAAACCCAAGATTACCCAAGTAGAAATAAAAATTTACAGTCCTGCAAGGAAATGCAGGGGGGGGAATGCAAGTCTCAAAATGGTAGTGTTGTCCTAGAGTGCAAGTCTCAAAATGGTAGTGTACAAAGTGTCAGGAATACAAAGATATTTAAATGTAAACCTACAAAGGGAGCTTGTACGACACCAGAAGATAAACTTTTAAATTATCCTGTTAGCAGCTTGCAGATAGGTCCAGAGAACAGGAATCAGCACACTGTCACAGTATAAATCTAAGTAGCTGGTAGGTAGAGTAAAGAGGGAGCTTGTAAGACACCAAAAGATAAACTTTTAAATTATCCTGTTTAACTGAGAGGCAGCTTGCAGATAGGTCCAGAGAACAGGAATCAGCACACTGTTGCAGTATAACTCTAAGTAGCTGGTAGGCAGAGTAAACAGGGAGCTTGTAAAACAAAGCGCTCAAATACTGTTTTATTATTTGTTAAGCTGGTGTTTGTATATTAAAGTTGGTTTGAGATTAACATTTCTAGTCTAATTCTTCCATTTGCAAAAGGTATTTTGAAGTTTTTATAGTTATTTATTTAACCATCGTTGGATACTTTTGTGATTTTTAATATCCAATACTTGTTGATTCACATTATAATGTTAAAAGGAAAGGCACCATAATACTTTGGAAGAAATCATTAACTATACCTAAAGTAATTGATTTTTACACTAATAAAAACGGTATGATGGGATTAGTTGGGCTTGAAATAGATAAGAAAATGTATACTTTTGTTAATGTTTATGGGATTCCTGAATTTGCTTCTAAAGTAGCAAAAATGTATTTGGACCTTATAGCTCTACATGCAAAAGGTGAAATCCTAACAGTAGGTGACTTTAATTGTATACTGAGAAAAAGATACAACCAAATATAAGAAACCTAAAATAACTGCTACTGCTAAACAGCTAAACAATTTTACAAATATGATGAACCTTAGAAATATTCAAGAGTTAAAAGTGGCAGATACCTTACACTATATTCACTATTCATATATTTTTGGCATTCAAACAAACATAGAAAAAATCTTTACATTTAATGGGTTATATTCAAAAGTCGACAAAGTATCAATAACATCTTGCCCTCTGTCTGACCATAATGCCATTATTCTTAAATTTAATCTAATATCAGCTTATACAGTTAAAAATTAAAGGTTTTGAGAATGTTTTTTTAAATGAATTGAAACTTTTTATAGAACTAATAGCAATGGTGTTGCGAAGTCTCTGGTGTTATTCTATGGGACACATTAAAAGCCTATATTTATGGTAGAATAAAGAGTTGGTATTTGTTTAAAAGAATGGAATGGGACAGTGAATTAAATGTGCTCCAAACAATAATTGATTAAAATTGAAACCCTTTGATAGAATACAACTACAGAACTAAAAACACTGAACCAAAAATACATAGAAATACTAAAACATAAAGTTGCAATAAACTTAGAGGAATGTAAGCTACAAATTTGTACTATAAATCCTAAAAATCTACATAGACTAGCAATAAGATCAAAAATATTAAATAACATAAATCATACTAAAGAAATTAAGTATCAAGTAGATAAACTTAAAACAGTAACAGATTTAAAAGACATTCTAGAAACTTTTAGGAGGCAATATGAAGAAATCAACAATAACAGAGATCTAACTCTAGATAATAGTGATATTACTGATAGCTTCTTAAAGGAAAACAAAGCAAAAAGTAACAAAAGAATAAGATGATAAGCTAGATAAATACATTACTCTTAGAGAACTAAAAGAACAAATAAAAAGTCTGAAAAATAATAAGGCTCTTGTTTAGATGGTTTAATCTCACAATTTTATAAAATATTTTCAAGTAATATATTACAAATTATAATAAAAGCATTTGATGAAGTCGGAAGTTCATTAAATATGCCCATATCAACTAGAGTGGAACTCTATTTACACTGCCCTGCTCACTTGGAATGATAAATTAAACTAGTTATATTAGTAATATTTAGAGGTGTTTAAGTTCTTAATCTTCCCCTAACTGGTCTGTTACATGTTTATTATAGCACCATATTAGTCTTTTCTACCCATAAATCTGTAAGTAGTCATTTTAAGAAGTATTGTCTCTCTTACTGCTATTCCTGTACTAATAGCCTCACTATTGTTTTTTTCCCTGTCTTCTCTGCATATACCAGCTTTGTGTTCCTGCCTGTCCCTGCACTTGTCTATCTGAAGTGCCCTGCGTGGATGAAACAGAACCACAGTGCTGAATTCCACCATAGCCTATCTGCTCTCTGAGAGCCAATTTTTTTCCCTGAAAGAACTTCCATGAAAGTATGTCCTGTAATGGTGTTTTTGCTTAATATTATTACATATATTGGAGTACCTCTGTTAGGTTAAGCTACCTTCCCCATCAGGTTAGCCAGCAGCCACATCCCGTTTTCCTAGCATTAACTTAACCCTAGCTCCTCCAGCCTCAAGGTTGCCCTAGCTCCTTGGTCCCCACCCCACTAATTGCCTAACCAGGATCGCTCCAGTCACTACCCTGGCCTGTTATCCCCCTCGGGGATCATTTTCTTTTGCATCTCTCCTCCTGCCATTAGTGTGTGGCCACTAGATGGCACCTTACTCATAGCCTTCTGGCCTCTTTCTTTCCTTTCTCTCTCATTACCTACTTCTGCTGATGTGAGTGTCTAGCCTTATTTTCTGCTTACCACTTGCTCTCCTCAAGTACTGTCCCCCTAGATTCTATCCATTTGCTCTCCTCAAGTACTGTGTCCCTAGATTCTATCCATTTGCTCTCCTCAAGTACTGTCCCCCTAGATTCTATCCATTTGCTCTCCTCAAGTACTGTCCCCCTAGATTCTATCTCACTCTGCACTCCTTGGACATCCAAAGTCCATCCCCTGAAAGCCTCTAAACTTTACCCACATCCCTACCTACTTACCTTCTAATTTCTCACTTTTACTGATTGTTTTCCTTGTCTTCTTTTCCACTATCTGGCTCTACACGCTCCGTTCGCCCTACGGGCTCACTCTGCTCCACTACCCTACCCCAAATCCCACCCACCCCAGTGCTCATACACTTATACACCACTGGCCACTCCCCTTCCCCTAATTATCTAATTACCTCATTATATACCACAGAACAGTAGAAACATACTCACCCATACCCTCACTATTCTTCACACTACTAGCCCTACTGTACTATCTCTCTACAATCTAGCTCTTTAACTCAACCACTTTCTCTCACTTCTCTCTTTCCTCCTTCCTACCATGCCCTCATTGCATCAGGCTAAACCTACAAACATGTTCCTCTTTTTTGCTACAACACACCTACTACTCATACCCTATATGCGTACTGTATATGAAAACCTACACCTCACTCCATCCCTCTCTCCACTAAGACAAACATCATCTTTCATCCAATCTACTTCCCACAACCATGCTAATATCACGACTACCTCAACCTACCTCTCCCCAAAGTATCACGGGCTAGCCCATATTACTCCCCAACAAGCCAGAAAATCACAACATATTCTCTACAAACTCCTTAGGCTCTCACTTATTTTTCAACAACACCCTTTACTTCACATAATAATAGCACCCTTCTAAATTCCCTCCAACCCGATCCAACCATTCCAATTACCCTTACTAAAACTGCAAACTCATTACTTATAGCCCAACTTAACATACAAAGCTTAAATAACAAAATCAGCCAACTCCATGCACTACTTGACACACATTCCTTTGATGTTCTGTGTTTAACATAACCCTGGCTCAAACCAGGAACGAAGGACAATGAAGTTATCCCCCCAGGTTATAATATCAGAAGATTAGACCGTATAACTAAAAAGTAATATCAGAAGATTAGACCGTATAACTACAAAGGGTGGAGGAGTAGCAATACTGTATAAATCTGAGCTAAGCTGGTCTGTAGTAGACCTACAAATACCCTTAGACAATAATGCAGAACTCCTTTGCACTATACTTCAGGTTAATAACACTAAATCTATTTACATAATCTGTTCTTACCTACCCCCAGGCAATAACATCAACTCCCTTGAAAATATTCTCTGCTGGCTCTCTTCTTCCCTCCCTCAAGAAACCATAGTACTTGGTGACTTCAATACAGACTGGAATTGCTGTACCTCTAACAAACGATCAGATCAGCCCATATAAACCTGTATGGCTTTTCTCAAATTATCACCACCCCTACCAGAATCCATAAACCCAGTGGGAAAGAGAGTACCTTAGATTGGATCCTAGTGAAAAACCATTCCCTCACTTATATAGCAGACACCCTCCCAAACTATATTAGCGACCACTTCCTAACCTATATAATTAGGCAAAACACTTTCATCCTTAACCTAACAACCTTTAAAACTACACAAAACAAAAAGCACTTTAATTCTGAAAGTTTCCAAGCTGAGCTACTAGCCTGTGACTGGTCCCCCTTAAAACAACTCTCCCTTGAGGAAGCCGTATCCCATTTTAATTCCAAATCTTACAAATACTAGAATACCATGCCCCTAGTTGGTCCATCAGAACCAGAAGTAAAGCTGCTCCATGGCTAACTAAAGACACAAGACACAGAATCCTATTAAGAAATAAGATCTGGTCTAAATGGAAAAACACTAAAAACTCAACTGATCACCAGAACTACAAACACTATAGAAATGCCACAAAAAATGAATTCTCCTTGATAAAAAAAAAAACTACTTCCTTAAACTCCAAGACAAACATCAGCAAACCCCACAAACCTTCTGGTCAGCTATTAATAGACTTTTACACCCAGGCCACTTCAAGACACCAACCCCCTCACGCCTCTCCTTAACTAATCCTAAGTAGATTGCTGACACCTTCAGCACCTTCTTTACTGAAACTGTACAATATATTGTGAGTTCCTTACCTCCTGTCAGCTCTACCTTCCCTTTCCCCATGACTAGCAACCCCCCCACCTTTCAACTAAATCCAGTGCCTACATCTCTCATCTTTACCCTACTGACTAAACTTAAACCATGTATCCCATCAACAGATCACCTACCACCTGAATATCTGCAAATCACATCTAAAGTACTCTCCTATCCTGTATCTATACTAATGAACAGATCCATTACTGAAGGTTCTATTCCATCTCTCTGGAAAATCTCTCACATAATCCCACTTCATAAGGGTGGTAACTCCACCGAAATATCTAAGTTTCGCCCCATAGCCCTACTCTCCCCTCTAGCCAAAATAATGGAAAAATGTATCCACCTCCAACTACTTGAACACCTTCTCCAAAATAACCTTCTATCAGATTGTCAACATGGCTTTAGGCCTCACCATAGTAATACCTACAGCCCTACTATCCTTCACTGACTGCATCAACATACATTGTAACAACAGGGTCTCCACAGCACTCTTCTTAGACCTATCAAAAGCCTTTGATATGGTAAACCATCAACTACTACTAGACATACTAAAACAACTCCCTCTCTCAACTCTCACGCTTTAAGATGGTTAAAGTCCTACCTAGAAAACAGAAAACAAGCTGTCCTCTGTGGCAATAACCTTTCCACTCTTCTTCCTATTACTCCAGGAGTCCCACAAGGCTCCATCCTGGGACCTCTACTTTTCTCTATATTCATCAATGATCTAAAACTAAATATTCCTCAAGCCACCTGCATACAATACAAAGACGATTCCACACTTGTGTGTGCTGCCACCTCATCTGCTGAGCTCCAAAACATTACCCGGACAGTATTTAACTCAGTTGAAACATGGTTCTTGCAACGTTGCCTCCTACTTAACGCTAAAAAACTAGATTACTGTTAATTACTCCTTCTCTAAAGTCTCCCCCTATTGATCTCACTGTTAAATCTAGCAATGGTACTGTAATTGTACCTGACCCGACCACCAAACTTCTAGGCGTAACAATTGATCAACATCTTAGCTCTGACAATCACATTAACACCACTATTAAAACAGTTAATAGAAAACTTGGCTCACTCTATAGGATTAAATCCTTCCTTACCTCTGAAGCCAGAATCACCATCGCCCACACCCACCTTATTTTAACCCTCCTCTAAACTTCATCTATTTACACTAATTTTTCCAAATCTAACCTAAGCAAACTTGCAACTTCTTATAATAACATTGCTAGATTTGCCACAGGTTCACCATATAGAACACATCACTGTATAAATCTCAAACAGCTAGGTTGGCTAGAACTCCAAAACCAGCTTCTATTTCAACAAGTTATAATCTCCCATAAAATACTCTTTCATCCTAACAATATTCCTATTCTCAAAAGCCTAATCTCTCCCTAAAGAAACCTCACTACCCTTCGCTCTGCAAATAAATTACAAGTAAACTTCCAGAAATCCTATAATAAAGCAGAGGACTCTCTTTCCTCTAATTCCGTGGGTAAGTTTTAGAATACACTCCCCACCTACCTACAACTTCTTTCATCATTGCCACTTTTTAAGCACCAACTAAAACTACTCATTAAGGCACAATGGCTATGCCCTTGTACTAACCCTGATTAACACTAACTGTGTAGCATACTGGCAATTTTTTTCTCCCTTCCCAACCATCCACCTATTAAGATGACTTAGCATCCTCTCAATAAAGGATCTTGTACATATGCCATCTAGGTTATTTGTGTGTGAATTTTGGTTCAAACAAAATAATTACTTAGGGTCATTCATCTCTTCCCTACCACTCCACAGAACTTAATTCAACCTATATACCTCAGTCAAATTGTTTCCACATCTAGCGTATTGCCACAGTCTGTAAACATATTTTTTGGATGCTACATTATATTTTGTTGCCTGTATCCACCTGTATGCTCAAGTCCACACAAGTATGGGCATGTAATTACGTGTGAGTTGTGCGTTCATGTATTATGTGTGTGTAGGTGTTTAAGCCTACAGCAATATTTTATTCAGTCAATTTTAGCTTGATGTGCATAGACTGTTTTTTTATGTTAATTCCTATTATGTTAGCCTAATGCATTATTGTACTACTGATATTAACATGTGCTATTTTAGGTCTTACATTTACTTTTTTAATGTATATTAGTTTAATCTTGGAGCTTTTCTCCCCGGGCCTCTACTGAAAATGGACATGTATCCAATTAGACTAGCCCGGTCAACAAATGTAAAATAAAATAAAAATAAATAAAATATTCCAACTTCATGGAAATACATTGATTTCACCTATTTTAAAACAAGATAAAGACCCTATTATGTACTTTGTATCATCCTATTTCCATATTACATAAACTTTGTATAATCTTATTTCCCTATTAAACAATATAATACCAAACTTGATTATTGAGGATCAAAGTGACTTTATCTTGGGAAGAAAAGTACAAGATAACATCATCAGCCTTTTATCTTTAATAAATCTTGCCAATAACAATATAAAAGAACTATCAACACTAAGTCTAGACATTGATAAAGCTTTTGATTCAATTAATTGGCTATATGTACAAAAAGTACCTAAAGAATATAATTTTTCTTCAAGCTTTATAGAAATAATAATAAAATTATATAATAACTTTTTCTTTTGTCAAAATTGGATCTTTTCTCTCTAGTTCTTTTAAAATATTAAAAGGAACAAAATAAGGATATCAATTACTCCACTACTGTTTGCCTTATCAATAGAACCCTTTGCAATGTACAGTAAAAATAATAATGAAATAAATGTTTTTTGTTAATAATTATAAAATACAATTATTTGTAGATGATATTTTGTTAACTACGAGTAATACTGAATCTTCATTAGAACATATTACTAAATCAATAAAATGTTTTGAGAAAATCTCTTGATTAAAAAAATGGAAACAATATTAATAAAAAAGCTACAACCACTTTAAAAATTACAACAAATTTAATTCAGAAAATAAACAACTTAAATATTTAGGAATTAATATAAAAACTAAATGGAAAGAAACAGCATTAAATTATAAAAGTTTAACTAATAGCATTTCAAAATTAATTGCAAACTGGAATAAAATGTTCTTCTCAATGGAAGACACGCTTATACTAATAAAAATGATAATATTACCAAAAATATACCTTGCACAGTCATTATTTGTATTAACCCCCATAAAAGTCTATATTATTAACATTTTTGTAGCATCTTCAAAAGACAAGGATATCTTATGACTGAATGTTTAAAGTTGGGAAGAAAATGCCATTGTTTATGGAATTGGATTCTCTAAGATAGCAGATTTAATGTAAAAATCAATATTAAACATTGTGATTCTTTTGCTAAACTCTACATATAGCTCAAATGAGAAACCCCTATAAAGTAATTTTATGTTCAAATATGGTAAGTGAACCAAATATTAATGTTTCATCAAACATTAATGCAATGTATTGGGTTCTAAAAGACTATTGTATAAATAATAGAAACATTGCTGTTTATACGTTTGGTGTTAAACATATTTTACATGTCTTTAATAAAGTAATAGATAATAATTATTTAGTTAAACAACTACTGTTCTTGATGTTTCCTATAGTTTATACTGCTGGTTGTTTAGAATCTTTCAACATAAGTATAATAACTAATCTTGGGAAAATAATCTAAAATTCTGGTATCAATTCTTAGACAGAAATAAAACAAATACTGCAGAAAAATGTTTAGCTAGATAAAATACAAATAATACTAGTTGGTTAGATATACAGATTCTAAGAGAATTTATAAACAATAACACTCTGCAAATACCATTAGCTATGAACACTAACCCATTCCTATAACATTAGAGTATAAAAATAAGTCATACTTATCAATAATTTACAGAATTCTAAGAACTGAACTTGTGGGTTTTGATCTCATTGGGAATATTCTACAAAAATAAATAAGGAAACATTTTCAGAGGTTAATAAAAAGTTGTATCTACAGTCTTTAAGCAACTCCACATCATACATTTATTGAAGAATTTTTACTTGGAAGTTTTTACATAGAAGCTTTTTAACACCATACAAAATAGCACTGTTTTTATAAAAAAGACAATTTAAGATGTTGGAGATGTAATAGTAATTTGGACGCAGACTGGGAGCATATGATTCTGAAATGTCAAAAGGTTGTCCCATTCCGGGAAGAATTCAGAAATTTTACTAAAGCCTTATGGTCAGACAAATGGGAGACAAACACCCCAAGCTCACTCACGAGGTAGAGGAAGAGGACGAGGGAGGGGTCATGCCCAAGGACAAACCATGAACACCAGAAGCAACCAGAGACGCTAAAGAACCAGCCAGAGCAGTATGAATCAGCATAAATAAATTCTGCAGCTTTTAATCTTACCAACAGAAATTTCAAAGCTGAACACCTAAAGGTCCTGAAGAGAGGTTTCACCTTTATACCAGCACAAAGGGTGAATCTCCTAAACCTTATATTAGACTTAAGACTGTACCTTAAGAAATTAAACCTCAAACTCCTGCTTGATAACAAAACTGAGGAACCCTCCAAGTCAGGATCTGTCATATTTCAACTCCCCCCCAGAAGGAAAAGCATCTACAATCCAGCTCTCCATAATACACTGCAGATTTTTTTAAAGTTTGTGATCGTGACCTACGTGAACTCCTGAAAAACAATAACATATAACAAATGGTTTAATCTCACCAACCGAATTTAAAGCCCTGCAAGACTTTGGCAAAGACAAGAACCTAACTATTATGAAAGTGGATAAAGGAACTGCAGTTTTACTCAAGGAACAGGAAGTTTATATGTCTAAGATCGAGGCAGCCCTGATCAACAATAAATTTTACAAAGTACTGGACCTGGATTTTATTGTTCACCAGATTAAAAACATTGATCTGTTAATATTGGATCTTAAGCAAATAACCGCTTAACTTTTGAAGTATACTTGTTTATGCTAGTGCCCAACCCCAGTCTTGGCAAACTTTTCGGCATACCAAAAATGCACAAAGATGCTGTAGACCCCCCCCCCTTTTAGACACATTGTGTCCAACAGAAAAACAAAAACAGAAAAGGCTGCTGAATATCGACTTTGTACTGAATCCCATACTGCAAGCAACTCAATTTTATTTAAGGGATTCCTGGGGTTTTTAAATGAACTTTTCTTCCTTAACCCAACAACTCCGACCAAATGCTGGTCACTCTGGACACTGAGTCATTTTATACAAACATTCCTCATATTGAAGGCCTTGAACTTGTATGGCTTTTTCTTTCCAAGCATACAACCTCCTCCAAAACCAAGACGGATACCATCTGCAGCCTTATTTCCCCAGTTCTTTCTAACAATTTTTTTCATTTCAATGGAAAAACCTATCAACAAATCAAAGGAGGCACCAGGAGTCAAAAATGGCCCGAGTATATGCAAACTTAGTACTAAGCATATGAGAATCTGACACATTAGAACAGCCAGGGTTTCCCTTTCTGACAGCATCAAGTGGATTGGTTCCACAGTCCAATTCCTACACACTGAGATCATGACGCTAACTCCTTGAATCTGGAATCCAATGTGTTCCACAAAAAGATCTACAGGAATAATTTTCTCAACTAGACGAGTCAGCATCCCCACTTTATGAAAGCGAACTGAGGGCAATTTATTAGACTGTCCTGCATTGTCAGCAATAATTCCATCTTCTTACAAGAATGTAACTTCTTGAGCGATCCTTTTCTATACAGAAATTACCCCAAGCAGCTTGTAGAGTGCATTTCCTCTGAGGTTTGCCAAGCAAGCACTATGAAATACAAACCTATACTTAAGTATGGATTTGAACCCAACACTAAACAGAGCTCTGAAACAAACAGAACTCATAGCTTCCCCTACCCATCAGCATCAATATGGTGTTGATTAGAAACATTATTAACAAAAACTGAGACATTATTACAGGTAGTAAAGACCTTAGTTTCATTCTGAGCAACAGCCCAAACTTCTCATATAAAAAGACCAAAACTCTTTGTAACTCATTTGAGCAAAATGACATACCATTCTTAGTTAAGGAAACTGAAAATAAGGGCAGGCCTCCTGGCAAGTTGCCTTATGGCGGATGTGCTGCATGCAGACACATTTGCAGTGGCAAAGATTTTATATTCAAACACTGTAACTTAAAAGTTGTGTTCCACAGCCATTTTAATTGCCACAGTACTAATGTAGTTTACGCAGGTATTTATGACACATGCAAGTCCTTCTATATAGGTAAAACTTACAGAAGGTTATCTGACTGCATTAAACAACATAATGCAGCTATCAGATTTAAAGATCAAATAATTAATTCTTGTTTCTTATAGGCTGTTAACTTTTTAAATACAAAGCATGGCACAATAATTATTATTACTTTTTCTGATGAAGTTCTTGATACAACAAAAAGAATGAAAGTGCTCAAAGCGCTCAACACCTGTTTGGCTCCGTTCTCTTCTTCCTCATCCTAAACATTTTTAGTTATTTAGTTTTAGCTCTTCTTTTTGGTACTTTTTTGTTTTTTAGCATAATATAACAGACTCTTTGATTTTATTTAATGCTCCAATTCCAGTCCTTCTCCTAAAACTCAAGTGCCTCTCCTATGGTCTATCCTAGCTATTGCCAGAAATAACCATTTCATTAAACTGGAAGAGTAAAAGTTTCCTCTTTTTTAGAGTTTACTTGTCTAGCAATAAATGTATGTAATAAAGAATTACAAACTTTGCATAAACTATAAATGTTACTCATAATAAACGATCTTGGCAAAAAATTTAAAAGATTTATTAGAAAAGTACCAATGCTGTCATTTAATGTCAGTTTTTGTTACGGACAGTTTTTGTTACAGATACTGTATATATTTTTTGTACTGGCTTTCTTTTTTGTTGCATTTGATTATTGAATTTTGTAATTTAATTATTTTAAAAAAGTAATAAAATATTAAAAAAAAGAAAGAAAAGCAGTTTCACTAAAACTAATACTAAAACCTAAAAGCTACCCGTATTCCTAGTTCATAGATTTAGATAATATGTTACAGTTCTATTTAATAGTATGATTTATGATGTGTTGGATTGGGGGAGGGGGTGATTGCAGTTACTATGGATATGCGTTTTGATGTTGCTTAACAGTGGAGAGATTGTGAAGTATTAAATGCCTTTGAAATAGTCTCTGTACATAGATGAAATGTTCAGGTTCAATATGAAAGATGTGGAAATTGTTGTGACTGATGGGTTGACCCTATGTGAGGTGCTTCTGTGGTAGTTAGATATGAACCCCTCTCTTCATAGCTTGAGCTTTTTTAACTTTGTTTAGAATACATGAAGCTTTTTCTGGTAAACAGCTAGAATTCAGTTGGAATTCCTGCCTAAATAAGAGAAGAGAGCTGTTCATGTTCACAGATTCTGACTGACAGGCAACATTAGAAGGTTAATTTGATTAATAGACGGAACCTTTTAATTATGGACTAGCTCAAATTTCACTGACTCTACAGTTAGACATACGAACTTGCATTGAAGAAGGGAAATATATGTGTATATGTATATGCATATACATATATGTATACATAGATATACATATATAATGTTAAAGGCTTCATTATTAGAGGCTTGACATACGTGATGTGAATATGTTATCAATACACTTGAAAGTCTCATAGATAAAGCAAAAGAAGCAATAAACTGTAAACTTCACAGAAATAACATAGAAGCATACCTCTCAACCATACCGAATTCCTCGGTAATTAGTGTGTTTGAGGGCAAAATAATGTGGTGCCACGAATTCCCGTGTGGCCCCTTCGATTTTCAATTTTTTTTTTTTAATTTGTAAATTAAAAGTTGTGGCTGATGTCATCACACATCACCAGTGTATCGTGCAAGGCATGCGCGATGACATCAGCTTTGTGCCAGCCTGTCAGAGACTCAAACATTCGTTGGACTGTGTTTCTTTACTTCCTATTTGGACTGATAGACACAGTACAGCAGTGAGTGGGGTGGAGCTGTTATTTTAACTTAACTTTGTTGCTCAAAATTCAAATTCAACAGTGCATAGAGTGAATGAGTCCAATCCGCCCAGTACCTGCCGCCCAACCATGTCCTCCTCAGCATTCTTCTCCCTTCCAGGATGAAAAACATTACTTTTCTCTGGTGGTAGGCAAGTAAAAAAGAATAAAAAATAAATAAAAAGAAAAACATGTAAGTATGCATTTTGTATGTCTATGCCTTACTGAGTTATGCAGACCAGTAACCTAATAGACTGGCTAACATTAAATGTTGCTTGAACTCACATTTGCACTTTCTTTATCAAACTGTTTTCCTACTCTATACTCTTACAACACTTGTCAAAGTTAAAACGTTTTGAATTTTGCACAGCCTGAGCCTTCCCCTTATTTAAAAAAGTCCATGCTAGCTAGCTAGTCTGATTGTGGCATCTGCGCTATTTGTTCCTTATTTTAAGTCGGAGCTCTGAGCTGATTCACAAAGCATATGCATTGCATAACATACCTGTTTATATTTATATGTTTGATAAGAAAGAAAGACATACTGGCAAATATGCCTCTTTTCTTGGACAATCTCAAAATAATGACTGGTTAATTGACTTTCTCACCACCACTTGCCGCACAGTCTACAAATGGAGAGTAGGAGAAATTGGAGAATCAAGCATTCACTACTTTTTACACACTGAAACATGCAAATGCAATGCAATACCCAGTCTTCAGTTAGTTAGTTAAAACAGTAATGCAAGTTATTGTACTTTTCTGTTGTCCTGGAATTTTGTGACTGACTGCGTGTGTATGTGTGGGGGGCAAGAGGGCAGTGAGATAAGATAAATAGGTACTTACGTATTATCGCAACCAGATTTTTGCGATCGTAAAGGTTGCTTCCCGATAGTGAAATGTGTCCGGTAAGATTTTAAAAATGGGACACAATGTGTTTTCTTTGACAAGGAAGGGTCTTTTATGCAGGGTTATGAATACAAATTAGAAAAATAGTGAACTGTCTATGCATGCACTTCCCTGGCGGCAGCATGTCATTGCATCTTCCCGGTTACTGAGATCACTTCCATGATTACACGTAGTAAGAGCACTTTCCCAAAACATCTCATTGCCGGACAATGCTCTCTTCTTCTTCCTGTACTTTGTGGCTGTTAGCAACCGTTTTTTTTTTTTTTTTTTAAATTTTGACCTGAAGATGTCTTTACAAATAGTACCCCCCCCCCCAAAAAAAAAAAAAGTGACCAAAACCACCATCATTACAGGGTCTGCCTTTGCCTTCTCTCAAGGCTGCTTCCTTCCACACTGTCAAAATAATCCGTTCGTCAGAACAACAGCAGGCATTCTAATTCAAGCGTGCGTGTGTGTAAGGCACTCTGAAAACACGAAGTGGGTTTCCTCAAACGTTTGTCTTCCCCTTCACACAGACCCTGTAACGGAAAGGTAGTCCACAACAAATAAAACAGACCCTAAATACCACCTTACAGTGGTTTGTGGCCTAGTTTGTACAGAAGTATTGTAAATTCGCAACCGCGAAAATCTGGTTGCGATAATACGTAAGTACCGATAAATATTATGTGTTCAAAGTAAACACTGGGGATATACCAGATGTAAAAAGGATTACAGCAAACTGCTGTGTTTATTTTCTTTTAACAGGATGAAACAGTTTCTCGGCATGATTGTAGGTGTATAGGAATGTGGTGCCTATTCAGACAGTAGATTAGCAGAAAATACCGTGCTTGGAGTGAAAGTTATACTGCATTAACCTGATGTATATGTTCCACAGATTACAAGCACTAACAGAATTAACTGTATTTAGGGTGCAGTAGCTACAGATAGTGATTTTATAACAGTGACGTCATGTATCTCATTGGATGATGGGAAGGGTTCAGATTCAGAATGAAAGACACTCATCTGGCTGTCTGCCATTATAATCTGGCAGTTAGAGCAGAGAATTATAGCTATGAGTTTTTTACAAGCTGCTTCCCGTGAGTCATCATACTGTAAGTGTCCCAATTAAATTTTTCTTGCAACAGTTATATCAATTATATTAAGTTGGACTTTTCAAGCATACTATGTGCATCAAGACCTCCCATAAAATACAAAACCTAAAGCAAAAAACAGTTAAACATTTTAACCTCACAGAAAGATCCTGAGTGGTAAAAGCTTGTGAGTACACATTGGAATTTGGTACACCTTTGAGAGGAACAAGTTCAGTGGCTTTCTTTAAGGGTGTGACGGGGTTTGTTTTTCTGTGGGTTATTGTTCTTCAAATGAGACATGAATTGAATCCAGACACTTTGATTTGCAGCTAGAGTGATACTTTCTGCTTAGAATTAACTATTCGAAGAACCTGTTACAAACTTAGATGATTAGAAGTTGGTCACATCTTAAAGTGGACCTTTCGTTTGCTAAATGATGTCCTTTTTGTCCCACAGTCATTTCCTTGCATTCTTTTTTTTCCTAAATTTAAAATGGCACACACAGCTTTGATGTTGCCAGTTTAGCTATGCAAAGTTATTGTTAATTGTTTAACCAGTTTGTTGTGGGCTAGTACTGACACATGCACTCAGTGGTGGTGAATCTGGTTTACATTACTTAAACTATTTCTGTACTTCACCCATCTAGTATCCTTCACTTTACTTTCAATTAGTGGAGGAGCAAAAGAGGAATTTCTGAAGCCAAATAAAGTTCTTAGATATTCTGGAAGGCATTTTTAAAAGTGAAGTTTCTGTTAGAGTTATCCCAAGACTTTTTCTTCTGGATTAATGCAGTATATGCATTTCTTGATCTTTCCTTTTGAGTGAAGTTCTGACTGACCGAAATTTCTTCTCTAAGAATTGTGGACATTTTAATATAAACTCACTGATGATGATTAAGGATGCTTTAAAACTTATTTCAGTGTCCACTGCTGGAAGTCTTTTTTTATGCTCAACTCCTGATAGATTTGCTTGGCTACAAACATCTGCATTACAAGCTGAAGCTAAGTGAAACTTGCAGTAGTGAATTTTAGTCTTCTGTTAAGTACAGACTTGCAGTTTTAAAAGTGCTGTATTTTCATTTTTCGTTTCCTAATTGTGTTTCTGAACAGTGTACTGTGTGTCATTATGCAGTTATTTTGCTATAAGAGGGGGTGCTGGTATCACTTCTTTGTTATCTGATATTTAATAGCCTAGAGGGATTCCTCTGTACTTTACGTGCTAGCCACAAAGTCTGAGAAATCATTTTATGCTCAACTCCTGAGAGACTTGCTTGGCTACTAAAATCTGCATTACAAGCTGAAGCTAAGTGAAACTTGCAGTAGTGAATTTTAGTCTTCTGTTAAGTGCAAACTTGCAGTTTTAAAAGTACTGTATTTTCATTTTTTCTGTTTCCTAATTGTGTGTTTCTGAACAGTGTGCTGTGTGTCTCTCTACAGTTAGTTCCCCACCCTCCTTCCCTGTTCCTGTGTTGGCATTTGTGTTGGTGGCTCTGAAATTGCCCGCCCCTCCTGTAAGTCTGTATTAGAACACTCACCTGGGCCCATCTCATTTGCTCACTTAACTGAGTACAGTTAGATCATATTCTGAGTCTAATGTTCACTCTACTTAATACAGAGAGAAGATTTGAGAAGGCCAGCCCACTTAGGTTCTTCCTTCCTCCCTTCTTGCACTTAAAAAAAATTTTTTTTGCACTTTATTCATTTGCTTTTACTGTATTTGTGTTTCCTCCTACTTTATTTTGCTTTTCTTAAAATTACTCAATTTTATTTATTCTTCTGCATTTATGACTGCTTGGTCATAGCCTGATTAAATTGTAACTGTTATTCTAAGTCTTTTGGTTTAAGCACTTGGGCTTCATATAGGCTGTTTTACATTAAGAAGGTTTGTGGTCTGCACTGTTGTGGCAGGACAGGTAGCTTACATCCTTCTAAGCTGGGAATTGCTGATTGAAGGCCCAGTGTCTGCTATTCAAAAAGTGTATTAGTTCTGGCTTAAGCACTTGGGCTTCAGGCCAGTTATTCTACATTAAGAAGGTTTGTGGTCTGCACTCTTGTGAGAGGATACGCTGGATTCTGCCCTTCTGAGCTGGGAATTTTGGGTCATAACCTTACTGTGACTGCTTATTTGAAATGTTTCTTTCTGAAATTGGTGTGCCTTGCTGCTCTAGCTTAGACCAGATTCAAGCCTGCTGAATCTAGCTTTGTTTGTATAACTTGAGCACTGATCCAGGCCATCTTTTTTGGAGAAGGTTCCCCTGCACCCTAGTAAGCAGGGGTGTACACTTAGAACTTGTGATTGAAGACTGCTGGAAAAGGGCTCAGTTTTGAGCTTTTTTTCTGGTTAATTGGGTAACTTGTTTAAATCAGTTTGTTCATTTTCTATTGTTTTATATATATATATTGCACTTTATTCATCTGCTTTTACTGTGTTTGTGTTTCTTCCTACTTTATTACTGGGGGCATTGACTACAACTCTGATCTGCGATATATAACAACAAGTATCCTTTTCTGTGCTTTTAAACAGTTTTTTTAGTGTATCTGCTTTATTTTCTGAAAAATATATATATATATACTCGTTCCCTGCCTTTCTAAGCTAGTATAGTCCAGTTTTCAGGTTAGTACTGAATTCAGGGCTGTGTTACAAATCTTTGTGTTTGCCCATACCTTACTTGGATAGAAGGAAGTTTCTCAGTTCACCTGTGAGAGAGGGGAGCTTTGAGCAGCCTATCTGTCCTTGGAGTAGTGGTTTCAGCCCAGTAATTAGTAGTTTATTAGCCATTTTGGGCTAATTTCTATCTCTTTCATTTCCCTGCTATAAATACGGTATTTGCCCGGTTTTGCGCACCGGGAAGATCCGGTTAGCTAGGGTAAAACTATTCCTGGCTCCACAAGGTCTCCTCTTCAATTTTTCCCTTGGAACTAGACAAACCTTCAACTTAAGCACTCATGCCATTCATTCCTCAGCCCGGCACTTGCTCAAAACTTATAGTAAGCACTTATAAACCCTAGTACTTAACAGTCCTGCACTGTACAGGACAAGGTTGTCTATTCGACCTTACCAGCCATCCAGTAAAACAGTTCACTGTACCTATCCGGGCATGTCCAAAGGGCAGTTTCAGGTGTACTCTCCAGTCCAACTGGTGAATCTGGGCATTTTGAGGCAATGTTACAACTGCCTCATGTACACAGACAACCCCCTCCTCCTACCACCAAACACTAATATATGCGAGAGATGCAGTTATACAGCCAAACTAGAGGCTAAGCTCTCTCAACCCAAGACTGGATCAGAGAGTCAAGAGGAAAAGGGAAATAATTGCATCACACCACCAGTCTTACACAGACCCATTAAACCAGCACTGGCAAAAAACACACATAAATACATGAAAACATACTTGGAGGCACTAAATAAAAATCTGCAAAACCAACAGAGACCTCCAAAGCAAACATCCAAGCAACCTCTACCCCCAACACAAACCATGAAACACATACTTCACAAAACCAGTGTGCCATGCAATCACAGCCCTTAAGGCAAAACAACATACCCAACATACTAGTAATAGATGACTCTATAGTCAGGCACACTGACGTCCCACTCACTAGGCTGAATAAGGAGAAGGTTACTGTTAGATGGCTGTCGGGTGCCAGGATCTGCCACATAACACAAACACTCAGGTCACTCCAGAACAAGTACAAATATGACTCTGCCATTGTCCATGTTGGTGTGAATGACCTGAGCAGTACCTCCCTGGACTACATGAAAAGAGACATGGAAGAGCTCTCTGATCACGTAGTCCAGGCCGGTATGACCCTGACCCTGAGTAGCATCCTGCCCTCACCAAGAATGATACCACGGTATAAAGTAGAAATTCTCGATTTCAACGACTGGCTGTTTTTGGTGTCATACAAAGGGGATCCAGTGTCTGTCCACCTGGGATGACATGCTCGACAAGCCACGCTGCTGCACTAGAGACGGCTTGCACCTGTCACCCTTAGGCTTTTGAAAACTTGCCAAAGCTCTTGCCACCCCATAGTGCCTTTTTTAGGCAAGGCTCAAAAGGCAAAGCCACCGCCGTAAATAGCACAAGTAACAAAAAACTGAGGGTAATGCTACTCAATGTCAGAATTCTAACCCTCAAAAAGCACGCACTCGAGGCTCTCCTCAGTATGGAGAAAATTGATATATGTGCAGTAACAGAAACCTGATTTAAGGCTCCAGAGAGCACCCCAGCACTACCAGGCTACAACTCATACCATATATTTTGGCCACAGAACACAAACCGAAATACAAAAGGCGGGGGCATATCCATATTCATCAAGGATACCCACACCTCCAGGTTAGTGGCACAGCACGATACTTCAGAGATCATCCACGTGCAACTAACAATGGGCAAAACTGCAGTTCAAATTGTGGCTTGCTACAGATTACCCACCATGTCCCAGGACCCCCATTCCGCGTTTCTGGAAACACTGGGAAACATAAAGGTCCTACCAAACACCCTAATATTGGGTGATTTCAATTACCCAAACTAAAACTGGGAGAACTACTCAAGTACTAACTCCCTTGCCCAACTCTTCCTGGAATTTATAAACTCAAATGCCGTGGTTAAACTGGTCAACACTCCCACCAGAGGTGACAACATATTGGACATGGTCATCATCAACATGGGCGAATGGTGTTCCACACCGGAGGTCAACCCTCACTGGTTAGATCTGACCATAAACAAATCACTTTGGATATCCATATTCTGCCCCCACTCCTGGACAAGAAAGCCACAATGAAAACTTTTCAAAAGCAAACTTCACGTTACTTAAGACAGAGGTGAAAAGTTTCAAAGCCCTCATGCTGAAGGATAACACTGTCCAAGCTGCAAAATCCTTTACTAGTGCATTCTACGAGCAGCTACAAGAATGCATGGATTGTGCCATCCCAAGCAAAACCAAGACTCACTCCTCCAAGAAAAGGAAACCAGTCTGGTGGACTTCTGCCATAAACAAGCTATATGATAGAAGGAGGAAACTACTACAGAAAAGAGTAAAATCCCAAGAAGGGAAGACATCCCTGATCAGTATCAGCAAGAAACTACGATCCCTCATAAAATCATCCAAGGCGAGCTTTGAAAGAAAAATTGCCGAGGACTCCAAAGATAACCACAAGTCATTCTTTAACTATGTCATGAATCTAAGTGGCAATGCTCAGATCTGCTCAGAATTAGTGCAGAATGGCACAAAGTACACTGAACCGACCAATATCGCCAACATCCTGGCAGACAGGTTCAGCGCAAACTACATCCCCCTCTCACCCCCAAAAGGGCCCATAACCATACCAGAAGAATACCATACCAGAAGAATGTAGAGTCCCTGAAATCACAGACACTCAGGTTAAAACAGCCCTCTCCAAAGCCAAAAACACAGCATCAATGGGACTGGACGGTGTCCTAGGCTGCGTCCTACACAAGCTCAAAGACAAGCTAACCCCTCACCTAAACGCACTGTTCAAACTCAGCCTCTCCACAGGCTACATACCCATAGAATGGCGCACAGCAATGGGTATTCCGCTCCACAAAGGTGGAGCCACAACAGACACCGGGAACTATCACCCTATAAGCCTGACTAGCTTGGTCGGCAAGGCTATGGAACGCATCATCATGGAACTCATTAACAGAGACATTGGGAACCTCCAAACACTGGACCCTTCCCAGTTTGGCTTTGTTAAGGGCAGATCATACCTCCTAAACCTGGTGGACTTCTTTGAGACAGTTACCAAGGCTATAGACAAGGGAAAGTTGGTACACACAGCCTACCTAGACCTCGCTAAGGCCTTCAACACCATTCTCCATTCTGGTATTATAGACAAGCTCACCAGCCTGAACATAAACCCCTACATCAAGACGGGTTGCCAACTGGCTCATGGACAGAACCCACATGGTGAGAGTTGCGGGAGCTAGGTCCGACTCTAAACCGGTTACAAGTGGCATTCCCCAGGGCTCAGTCCAAGGACCCCTCCTGTTTGGCATATACTTCTCAGAGGTACAGGCAAGCACAGGAGGACTATGGCTGAACAAGTTCGCAGATGACTGCAAACTAGGGGCTATAATTGACTCTCTGGCTGACACAGACATCCTCCAAAAGGGTCTCACTGAGATGGATACCTGGTGTCAAAATCATGGCCTCAAGCTGTCAAAAAGTGCATAGTCATCCCCTTTGGAAAAAACAAAGTACCCACAAACTACCACATAGGTGGTAGTTCTCTAAATACAGAATACGTAATAAGGGATCTGGGGACCCAAGTAGATAGTAATCTCACCTTTGATAATCACATTGCCAAAGTGGTTAGAAAATCATTCTACGTGGCCCACCTAATCACAAAAGGGTTTGCATCCAGATCAAAAGAGGTCATTGTGCCCCTCTACTCATCACTCATCAGATCCATCTTAGAGTACAACGCCCCATTTGGGATGTACCTTACTTGGGATGTACCTTACAAGATACCTGCAACAGCTGGAAAGACCACAGAGGTACCTCACCAAGAGGATCAATGGCCTCAAACAGATGCCCTATGCAGCTCGACTGAAGAAACTGCAGTTGTACTCGGTTGCATGCCGCCTACTCAGAGGTGATCGCTGCCTGACATACAAGGCCATGTCCAACCCAGAATTGATGGACATGCTCCACCTAAAGAAAACCTTATCCCCTCGAGCCACATGCTCTAGGGATCTAAACCTCACCACAACAATAAATAGGATGTGCTGGAGGGATAGATTCCTGTCCCAGAGACTTCCCATGCTTTGGAACAAGATCCCAATCTACATTAGGTAGAGCTCCTCTCTAACATTCTTCAAAAGAGGCCTTGATAAGTGGATGGGTAACAGAAAGTTTACCTCGGGGATTACTTCAGTAGCTCTGCTGGACAGATGCACAGGGAACTAATCTAAAGGGGCGGTGAAAGCCAATACGTTCTGGCTAGGCTTATAAATGCCTTCGGGCAGATAGCCTAGTACCCACCTATGAACCTATGTCTGCTTTTGAGACTTTTTTAAGTGTAGCTGTTTTGTAGCTTATTGACTGTGGATATGAGATCTCCAAAGGTTATAGTCTCTTAAACTTCATTTTCAGAGTGTCTCCTAGAGTTCGTGTTCTAAGAAGCAATGCCTGGGGTGGGGGGGGGGGGGTGGAAGATAGTGCTGTTTTATAAAATGAAACATTTATCTTGTCACTAGTTTGGAGGGGTGGCAAGTCTGTAACAGTTGCTTTAGCTTTTCTTTTGCTTCAATGATATAAACATTATTATATACACATGGATTTTAAAGTAAAGTAAGTTATTTTTGTATCTATATCATAATGAATAAAAGTGCAATGTAATGTTAGCTTTCAAGACAAGTTCAAAGTTTGATACAAGATAAAATATTAATATAAATAAAACATCAAATTGTAGTGTTTATATTTTGTGTTTAGTATTTTAAGATAAAATATTAATATAAATAAAACATCAAATTGTAGTGTTTATATTTTGTGTTTAGTATTTTGTCTGTTCAGTTTGCATTTAAAAGTTGGTATCCCACAATTCCACTGGAGTGGGTGGGGTTAAATAATTATGCATGCACATTCTATGTTAACCAGTGTACAGATTTTTATCCAGTTATACCTATTTTTCATAGGCCTTTGTTTAGATTTTTGATGATTCCAAGTTGAGAGGTATGCATAGGAGGCTTTAATTTAGAGTAATAAAACACTGAACTGACAGAACCCACACTGTAAAAGTAGCTGACTCCAAATCCAGCTCCAGACAAGTGACAAGTGGAGTACCCCAGGGTTCAGTCCTGGGACCACTCTTGTTTGGCATCTACTTCTCTGAAGTATAGGCCAACATTAAGGGACTCTGGCTAACAAAGTTTGCAGATGACTGTAAACTGGGAACCATTATTGAATCCCCAAATGATGTGGATACTCTACAAAAGGGACTTACAGATACAGATGCTTGGTGTCAGAGCCATGGGCTCAAGCTCAATGCCAAGAAATGTATAGTTATCCCCTTTGGGAAAAAACATGTACCCGTGAATTACCACATAGGTGGCAGTACACTAAACACCGAATGTGTGATAAGAGACTTAGGGACACAGGTAGACAGTGGTCTCACCTTCAATAACCACATCGCCAAAACAGTCAGGAAATCCTTTTATGTGGCACACCTCATCACTAAGGGCTTTTCATCCAGAAAAAAAGAGGTCATTGTCCCACTTTACTCATCCCTCATTAGAACCATTATAGAATACAACGCCCCATTTGGTATGTACCTCTCAAGACATCTGCAACAACTGGAAAGACTGCAGAAATACCTCACTAAAAGAATCACATGCCTAAAACAGATACCCTATGCTGACCGCCTTAAAAAACTCCAGCTATACTCTGTCGCATATCGTCTACTCAGAGACGATCTCTGCTTAACATACAAGGCCATGTCAAACCCAGAGCTGTTGGACATGCTACACTTAAAGAGATCCTAATCCCTCAGAGCAGGGATCTAAACCTTATCATCACAATAAACAAAACATGCTGGAGGGATAGGTTCCTGACCCAGAGACTGCCAGACTCTGGAATAGACTGTCCATACATGTCAAGCAAAAGGAACCTTGACGATTGGATGGGAGAAAGGAAATTCACCCCGGGGATCATGTCATTCGCCCTGCTAGACAGGGGTACAGGGAAGTAAATAGTGTGGGAAGAAATAGCCAGGGAATTGTTATGGCTAGGCTTGTATAGGCCCTAGGGCTGATAGCCTAGTACCAACCTATGAACCTATAAACACATAATGACATATTGTTTAAACATTATAGAACAACTATTCATTTACTTTAATATAATCTTGCAAAGAAGGAATACAGCAGTCTGAAAGTACACCAGTTTTATGGTGGGACACACCACAAAACACTTTAAATTGTTGTGCAGCAGTCTTTCATATTTTATTCTACTAGTTGATGAATTTCAAAACTATGCATAGATAAGGAACAATAATAAGAAATATAAGCATATCTTACTTTAACACCTTAATGCATACGTAAAACTGGAAAATGTTTATGTTAAATAAGTTAAGATGTGAAATAATTGTTCTACCATTATATATTAACAACGCTTTAAAGGATACAGGTTTATCTTTATTTTACTGTTAATGGCATCATATTTGACTGTAGTAGAATAGACTGTTTTTTTTTTCTTTTTTTTTTGTCATAGTATTAGATGGATGTGTTTGCTTGGATGGTTAGATTATTCAAGCAAAGAGTGTTAAAATCCATGAGGGGGGATAAAAGGGATTTTAAAAGCAAATTTTTAATGATAATTATATTTTGCAGCTTTTTCAAGTTCCCACAATAGTAACTATTTTATATCTAATCAAACCTTCAAATACTAATGCTCAAATGATGATGACGAAGCAGTTCTTTACTAACGGAGTGTCACATTATCTATGAGAAGTACATGTACACTTTGATCAGTAGGAGAAATGGCATTTATTAACTGTATTTCCATAAATGTCAATGGAATAAATAACGAATGCAAGAGGGGTAGTTTAAACAACGTTGTTTAATTCTCTAGTTATTTTTTTTACAGAAACACACTTATTAACAGAAGACACAAAGGCTAAATACTAAAAACTATACTATATTGTCCACTTCACAATATAATAAAAGCGGAGTTGCTATATTATGGAGAAATTCACCCCCTATGCCTACAGTTATAGAAACTTATCAAGATGGTAAAGGTATGCTTTGTATTGCAACTATGAAGTATAGTAAGAGGATAGTAACTCTTGTTAATTTGTATTGGATTCCTGGAATAGGAATTAAAACAGTTGACCAACATCTAGAAGAAGTAATTCAAAACTTGAAAAGAAGCATCATTCTAGCAAGAGACTTTAATTATCACCAAGAGATACTAATACAATAGATAAAAGGAAAATACAGGCATCTGCAAAGCATTGTTAAAATTTACTGATTGTTTCATCTTAAAGACATAAATGAATTTTCAAAACCAAATTCATTATTTTTTTTACACATTATTCCTTTAGACACAGAACACAATCCAGAACTGACACAGTTTATGTCTCTAATGACCTGATTGATACACTAGGCAAACTCAAAACAGTAACCTGTCCGCTTTCAGATCACAATGCAATTACCTTTGAGCTGTTGTTGAAATTGAATAATAATGTTAAAATCAGAAGTTAACCAGCATATATAACTTGTTTAAAAGAATTTAAGGACTTTTTTATTAAGGAAACCCTTTCCTTCAAAGAAATTAATAATATAGAAGATACTTCAGAAATATATTTATCACGTCAGTCACCCTGCTAGACAGGGGTCCAGGGAAGTAAATATTGCAGGAAGAAATATCCAGGGAATTGCTATGGCTAGGCTTGTATAGGCCTTAGGGCCAATAGCCTAGTACCAACCTATGAACCTATGGTATGCACTAGAAGCATATTTTTTGGTAGAGTCACTAATTGGCTGTCAAATAAAAAACAATTGGACAAAGAATTACATGAATTACAAGAAAAACCTGATAAGTTAAAATTAGAAAATCAGACAAATAAAAATAATACAGAAGAGATTAATAAGCTAAAAAATAAATACTTGGAAATAGAAAATCAGACAAATAAAAATAATACAGAAGAGATTAATAAGCTAAAAAATAAATACTTGGAAATCTTAAGCTATAAAACTAAAATCCACCTTGAGAAGTTTAAAATGATTAACTTCTCTATTAACCCAAATTCTATGCACAATTTAGCCACAAAAACAAAATTACTCAGTAAGTCCAATCACACAAAAGAAGTCTACTAACATAGAAAGAAAAGTAACATAAATAGAATATATTCTAAAGGAATTTGAATATTATAATAAAATCAATCAAAATAATATATTAATAGATCCAGAAGAAATAATTAAAATATTCATAAATATATATATATATATATATATATATATATATATATATATATATATAAATAAATAAACTAAACTATGTGATGACCAAATGAATTAATTGACAAACCGATCTCTATGCCTGAACTTCTAAGTCAAATTTCTAAACTGAAACCTATTAAAGGTAATAATTATAACTTCATAAGCTGTTACCCAAAGAACCCCTAGACATACTAAACAAGTTTTTTTTTCATAGTCAAGGACCTAGCTAAAGTTCCTTTTTCCTGGAAATATACCCGTGTCTCTCCAATTTTAAAAACTGAAAAAGATCCTACTGAATGCTCTTCATACAGGCCGATTTCAATTTTAAATGTAGATTATAAATTGTTCACGGCAATTCATGCTAATAGATTAAAATATATTCTACCCTCCATGATTGATAAAGATCAAACTGGCTTTATCTTAAACCAGATATTAACAGAATAATCAAAGTAATTGACTACTCAAATAAAAGAGAACTTAGCATTAATGAGTCTTGATACTAATAGTGCTTTTTTTCTTGCTTGTTTTAGAAGAATATAATTTCTCAAGTAACTTCATACATTTTATTAATCTTTTTTATAATGATTGTTTTGCATATGTTAAAATAGGTACTTTTACTTCTAATTCAATACAAATTTTGAAAGGAACCAAACAAAGGTGTCCTCTTTCACCTCTGCTTTTTACCCTAATTAGGGAACCATTTGTAATTTTCTCAGATCAAATATAGATATAAAAGGTATTAACATAAATGAGAACTCAAACTCTATAATTCAACTGTTTGCTGATGACATGTTACTGACATTAAATGACAATGATGATTCTCTACCCGCAGTTTTGACAATGATGATTCTCTACCCGCAGTTTTCGTAGCAATGGATGTTTTTCAAAGAAATTATGGTCTTAACATGCAACAATGACAAAACAAAAATCTTACCAATAAATACAAATAACAATAGAATCAAAAATAAATTCATTAAATATATGGTCAAAGACAAGAAAATGAATCAATTAAGAGTAATTATAACAGATAACATTAAAGTTATAATAAATCATAATTATACTAACAGCATATACAATATAAAGAATCTAATAGACAAATGGAATAACATTTTTCTTTACGATGGAAGAGAGGTTTTATTTTTTGTTTACTGGGAAAGTCCAATTTTCAGTGGAGGCCTGGGGAGAAATACTCCAGACGCATGTCTTTGTAATGTGGGAGGAAACCGGAGAACTCGGAGGAAATGCACACGAATGCAAGAAGAATATACAGACACCACACAGAAGGCACCCCAGCCGAGAATCGAACTGGAGAACCACTTGCTGTGAGGTGACAACACTACCGCTGCACCACTCCTCTGTATCCCAGTAAACCAAGAATTGCTTTAAACCAACATATGAGAGACTGGGCAGCAGGAATTAATAACACACAGCTAGTAGGAAAGAGTTTTTAGAAAATCTTTTTATAAACTCTAAACACATTAGATATTCTAATAATTATCTCATACTAGGTAATCCAAAAAACACACAGAAACAAAGCTGTAAAAACACTCAAGGAAAGCAGGAAACCAAGCTAGATCCACAAATCTGTTTATTTAGCGCTTTCTCATATCTCATACTAAATAACAGTCTACATTGGTTATTAATGGATTACCTTATAGGAAAAAGTCACCAAACAATTTACTCCTATTTTACTTCTACTATATTTAGCATCTTTATTAATAACTTTCACACCACTCTCCCACAATGCTCAGTAATCCAGTACGCTGATGACTCTACAATAATATGCACTGCAAATTCCAGCTCTGAACTCCAGCAAATTACCCAGAATGCCCTCACATCTACTGAATCTTGGATGCTTAACAATCATCTTGCCCTAAATCCAAAAAAAACCCTAAACTAGTAATTTTTACTCCTAGGAAAACCACTCCATTTGATAAAAAACTCTTCACTATACAAGCCCAAGGCAATACCACTATAGAATTTGTCCCACACACTAAATTACTAGGCATTATTATAGATGAAAACCTTAACTTTGACCTACACATAAACAATAACATCAAAAAACACACCAAAAGCTTGGTATGCTCTACAGGCACCAACAATTTCTTAGCCTCTCTGCTAGACAAACCCTTGCAACTACCTTTTTATTACCCTCTTTCCTTTATGGTGCCCCTCTCCTCACTAATATCCGAAATTCTACAAAATCCAAACTTGCTATGTGTTACAACAGAATAGCAAAATTTGCCACCAAGGCCACATTCTCATCCCACTGTAAGTCACTGAAACAATTAGGGTGGCTGGAACTCCCCTACATTCTCATCCCACTGTAAGTCACTGAAACAATTAGGGTGGCTGGAAATCCCCCACCATTTCTCATTCACCCAACTAACTACTGTGCACAAAATAATCTACAGACCCACAGACTGTCCTGTTCTCTTAACTCTACTTGCCAAATACCATTCCAGCAGGCATCTAAGATCTGAAAATCATCTACTTCTAAAAGTATATAAGCCCAGCTTACCTGCTGGTCAACTTCTCTATGCCTTCACCATCGCCAAACTATGGAACTCACTTCAGCCTTCTATAAGAAACACAGGCAGCACCACCACCTTCAAACAAATGCTGAAAAATCATCTCAACTCTTCCTGGCTATGTTCCTGCTCTATAACATAACCTCTTCACTCTCCTTATATGATTACTAAACTCCTATGTCTTTTGTTACTAGTGACTGATGATATTTTCTCCATATTTATTTTTATCTTCACTTGTTGATTCTGGTACAATAATACTGATCTCTGTTTATACCAATCTGATTGAATTAATTGAATTCTGCTTTAATGTATATTTTCTGTATATATTGCTGTAATCAAACAAACTAGGTTCCTGCTTTTATGTATATATTCTGTATATGTTACTATATTTACTATCTGTAACACTGTTTCTGCTTCTGTACTAATTAATGTTCATATTTTTTCTTTTTCTTGTTGGAGCTTTTCTCCCCGGGCCTCCACTGAAAATGGGCTCTTTTAGGCCCAGTGGACTTATCCCTGTAAATAAATAAATAAATATCAAGCACTTTTAAAAATGTATATATAGAAACCTGGCATATAAAGCATGGCTCTTCCTTATATTTCCTATGGCATACACCCAAAATAACATCTCCACCTCAAAGTTAGAAACAATGATCACATTTAAAGAGAAAAAAACGCTATATTGGTTTCAATTAATGAAAGATGAAAAGCTACATTCTCTTGATTATATTATGAACAAATAATTTAGATTAAGATGTGTGGCTAGATGTACAATCCTGCAGGAAACATGTAGAAGGGGAAATGAAGTTAATGCAACGAAGGATAAGAGATCATAACCCAAAATTAATTGAATATCCAATATTCTTAATGCAACAAAACGCATTGGAATAGGGTCTCTTATCTAAATTTATATAGAGTTGTGAGGTGAGAAAAAGTTGCAATGACAATTTGGAACTATTTTACCCAAATTAATAATCATCCGAGTGAAGAAGATAAAAAAAATCATTCTAATATCTTCTAAACATACAACTGCATCTCTTAGATGGAATCTTTTACTTGGAAATGTTTGCATAGAGCTTTCTTCACACCACGTAAAATGTAGTTAATGTTCAAGCAGAAACTTAAGTTTTTTTGGAGATGTAAATAGAACTTAAAGTGGATTGGGAACACGTTTTTCGACTGTACTGTTTTAACACCTTGTTGGAATAACATTAATCTCTTTTTACAGGCTTTTTAAAGATAAATTTTGTTTTATCATCCTTTTTAACAAAACTGAAATATTGCATTTTGTGGTCTATACTGTCTATAGCAAAAAGGTTATAACTTAGAACAGGAAGAACAAATCTACGCCCTCCTTCAAAGAATTTATAAATATTGCAACTGAAGTCTGTCACCTGGAAGCATTACAATTAAGTCAAGAACAATCAGGATTACCTCTTATACAGTGCATGGACAAAACTTAGAGATCTGCAGCAAAGATAACTGCATTTTAGATTTAATATAATATATAATGACTTGTATGACTTAATGGTTAATGGACACTACTGCAAATAGTTTTTTCTTTTGTGTGTGAGGTTTAGTTGAATTTTTTTCATTTAGTATATTCTCAGATCTCCGACTGTTAATATTATTTTACATATTGAAAATCAAATAAAATCTTAAAAAAATAACATCTTCAGATCCTAAAAGCCTTGACAACTACTGCCCGGTTTCAAACCTTCCCCTCTTGGAAAACATTCAAAAGGCTATCTATTATCAATTCAAAGCTCACTTTATAACCAAGGTGCTCATGGTTCCTTTTCAATCCCAGTTTCTCATTGACCTTACTACAGAGGCAGCTCCTACCCAAGTGCTTCCCTTATGGAACAAGTACAACTTGGTATGCTATCTTTATAGACATTTTCAAAGGAATCAACTTCTCATCCTAGGTTTACTATTTTAAAGAACAACCATGATGTGATATAATTGTATATGTATTTTGATATATTTTTATTCATCAATATATATATATATTTTTACTGCATTTTTATATTAGTGTAGAATGCCTGAGTTCTTTAAGCTTATTGGTTTTGTTAATTGGAACTATTGAATGGTTGGTCTGTATATAAAAGAAATGCATTGTTCTTATGTTTTAATGCACTGAAGAAGAGTTTTAATTGAAAGATCTGCATTTTATTTGTTTTTTAAGTCGTTATTGCTTCTATATTAAACAGTATACTGAACGGTGGACTTCTGTGTTTTTATGTACTACTGTGGATTTGGCATACTTCAGACTTCTTCAGCTGTCTAGCAGAGTTATTTGGGTTGTTGGTTGTATTTGCTTTATCTCCTTGAAGCACTTTCGTATCACTTTATGGATTTACAGCCAGGACATTATTTTACAGTTGCTGCTATGGTACATGCTGCACCGTGTACTTCAAATGGGACTGACAAGCTAAGAGAATTTTTAATGGTCGGTTATAATCCATTCTTGAATATTTGTGTTGGTTCTCTAGAAACTCAACCATCTGTTTATAATAATACGGAGTCATCACGTTTGCATCAAACTTTAAGTCTTGCAGTTTAAGGTTGAGCACTATAAAAAACTGCAATGGCAGAGGTTAAGTTTCAATGCATATTTACAACTTGGCATTGTTCCCAGGGGGCTTGGAATTACTAAGACATCAACATATGGGAACAAATACCAAGAGCTGCTTTTGAAATGGCAAAAGCTTAATTTACAGCTTAGTGCCGACTATATGCAGCTCATGAATGACTATTTTTCTAAGAATGAGACTGAATTAGCTAGAGATCGAAGCTTTAGAAGATAAGTTATTGAATGCTTCTGAATTTACCGCTGTCGCAAAAGACTATGACAATATACTTGAATGCCTTAGAATTTTTGAGGATAGACTTATTGCCACTAAGAAACGCAAAATTCTTTGGGATTTGAATGATTTAAAAAAAAAAAAAAACATTTTCTCTTGACCTAAAACAACTAATCCTATGACAGAATGAGTTTCCAGCAGTAGTCACCAATCATCTAGTGGACTGGAACCTAAAGTGCAAGCTCCACCTTCAGCTTCCTCTCAGCCAAAGTGCAGTGAAGCTGTTAGTGATTTAGACAGCTTCACGGACTCATCTAAACAACTTTTGGAGTGCAGCAAGTTGCTGAAAGAGGGAATGCACTTAATAACTCTTACAGTTGTTTGCCAAATTTGGCATTGAACGTTTCATCTAATCTGAGAGATGAAACTACTAATAAAGATCCTTTTTTAGTGCAAACCCGCTTTCAATTACAGCAGCTGATAGCGGTGAAAGAAAAGATAAGGGGATGAAACAACAGCTGGAAGCGAATAATGACTAAAGAAGATGATGAGCAGACGTTACAAAAACAACACAATAAGGTAGACCAGGAAAAAATGAAGATGTGACTGTAAGGGAAAATAATGTGCTTAATTTAACTAGTTATGTTTTAAGCCCATCTCAAATTAATCTGCTTGGTAAAGGACTTTCCTTTATTCCGTCCTCCGCTGGAGACTTGAATGATCTATTAACAGAACTGAGACTTTTTGCTAGGTCGCTGGATTTGAAATTATTATATAAGAATAGTTCTGGCATTGATAGTCTTTCTTTGAAATTGTCTAGTATTTCTGTTCCTTGCAACACCCCCACTGTTAAAGCAATTTTAAATATGTGTGAACTACAGATTTATGATGCTTTTTTTCTAAAGCAGAAAGGAGACAAATTTTATAATCTTAATAGTGATGAACATGAAGCACTTATTTCTCTCTGTTTAAATAATGATTTAAGCCAGTGGACAAAGGTGGTATGATAGTAGTAATGAGTGTAAGTCAATACAATGGCTGTATGGGTGAATTCGTGTCTGATGAAACACCTTCCTTGAGGTCAATAAGAGTTTTGAAAATTATGCTATTGTTCAGGTTAAAAGGTTACCTCTATGATTTGTTAATAGAGGGTATGTTAACACCAGAAATGTACAACTTCCTTTATTTAGCCAATCCAGTAACTCCGTTCATTTACAGACTTCCTAAAATTTATAAAAGTTTACTGACACTGTCTATGAGACCCATCATTTCTGGTAAAAGATGGGTCACTACAGCAATTTTTAAATACTTAGATAAGCAATTAGCCCCTATGTTAAGCTTTTGTAGTAGCTTTATTAAGGATACTCAGAATTTCCTACAGAGTCTTAAAGGGGCACTATCTCGTTTCTGAAATTAGCTGTTTGCCTGAGTACTTTGTTTACATTTTAGTGCTATGTAGGTCACATGTTCACACAGAGGCAGGATTTTCAGATAAGCTTTTTTGCATACTACAGGTCAGCCTTCACAAACTTCAGCGGGGGAAGTGCTAACAGTTTGTCCTTTTGTATTTTCCTTCCCCCACCCATAGGCTATTAGATTAGCTAAATGATTTAGCCTCAGCCAGAGATGCTATCTACTCACACTCAGATCTGCAGCCTTTGCAGTAGTGAAATTATATCTTCAGTATGTGCTTGTTTTTTTGTAAAACTTAGTGGAATGATTATCCCAGCTACGCAACTGAATTTTTTTGTTTGTTTTTGTTTCAGCCTTGTTGCTACATGATTTTTCCCTTAGCTGGTATTCATTTTTCATATGGTCAGAAATAGTGTTGCTTATTAGTGCATGTACTCATGCAGACATACATTTATAAGACAGTTTCTCTCATTTCACAGGACAGCATTCCTTTGGACAGTTGCATCTTGGCAACAAACCCAAGTTGCTAGTGTCCTAAGATTCTAGAAGAATAAAATCTTATAACTCTTATAACGTTTCAATAAAAAACATGTCAGACAACTCTGAACTTGAATCTTACTAGCGTACTAAAAGTATTTTCCCAGTGAATGACACCATTCAGGAATGACACAGTAAATGTCTATATAACACTGATTCCATCCAAATGAATTACTTTTCTTCTCTGCATTGTGGTAAAATGTTTGGCTCTTTCACTCCTTTCCTGAATACTTGACTGCAGTAGAGTTACACTGATTACCTTTGAAAACTAAGGCAGACCTAGTTGCTATATTTCCCTTTCCTATCTGTGTGCGTAAGTATGTATGTAATATGTAATCTAAGTTAAATATATTCATGCAGTTGTAAAACCACAGCCTTGCTATTTCTTACTGACTGGCTTACAATTCAAGGTATTTTTGAATGTCTGTCAAATTTGTATATGCTGGATATATGATAATGATTGTATTTTATTAAAAGTTTGTATGCAGTGCACATAATTGTTTTAGTGGTGTACTTCACTGTTAATACTGGAATTCTCATAACTTTTTTCAGACTTGCCTCTTTTGTGATTCCGATGGCTATGTTGAAGAGACCACTTACCTCCTTATCAAGATAGAAATTGAAACTAATTTAAATAAATGAATGCATGTGTCATGTATGATGTTGACTTGACCACTTATCTCCCTTATCAAGATGGAAATATATAATAATTTAAATAAATAAAAGCATGTGTCATACGTCATTGTATGTTTATCATATGTATTGCTTTGGTTGTTTAAAATGTGTTTCCTGTATATATTTATGTCTTTATACAGCCACATATATTTGCATGTCTACACACACATAAATGTATGTATACACACACACACACACACACACACACACACACACACACACACACACACACAACCTATATGTGTTATGCGTTAGTGGATATATACATGCACGCTCTCATACACTGACATGCAGGAGGTATTTTGACTAAGGTGATAGTATAGCTTCTCCTAACAACATTTGTGTCACTGACCCTTTATTGCTAGTTTTACAAGTAACAGTTTTTTTTCCCATTTGTCATATGCCACTTGACAAGAGTATTAAAAGTGTGACTCAAACTACAGAAACCATTGACCCGTAAGCTTACCCAGCATTATCTGTCAGGCCATGGAACAAATCATCATGGACACAGGTGATCTCCAAACCCTTGATCTGACACAGTTTGGTTTTGTCCAAGACAGGTTATGCTTGTTAAACCCAGTAGACGTCTTCGAAAACTTCACCAGAGCCATAAATGAAGTCAAATCTGACTTAGCAAAGGCCTTAGACACAGTCCCCTAGCCAGGCATCATTGATAAACTCTCCCAGTAGAATATCAACCCTTATGTTATCAGCCTGATTGCAACTGGCTCACTGACAGATTGCAGTTAGTCAGTGTTGGTGATTTTACCTCAACCAGCAGACATTTCAATAGTGGGGTTCTACAGGGGTTAGTGCTGGGTCCCCCATTGTTTGGAATATACTTTTCAGAGGTTCAGGTCAAAACAGAGGGGCTGTGGCTAGCTAAGTTTGATGATGACAGCAAATTAGGTGGAATCACTGAATCCCCAAATGATGTCAGTATACTTCAAGAGGGCTTATACAAACCAATGATTGTTATCAAATCTATGGACTCAAACTCAGTGCTAAAAAATGCATTATCATCCACTTCAGTAAACATGATATCCATGCAAACTATCATATACATAATTGCTACATTACAACTCAGTAGTGAGAGACTTGGGAACACAAGTTGACTGTAGCCTAAACGTTGACCCATCACGTGTCTACTGTGGTAAGGAAGGCATTCTGCGTGGCTCACCTCATTAGCAGAGGCATTGCCCCAAGAGTGAAACAGGTCATAACTCCCCTATACTCGACCCTCATCAGGCCAATAACGGAGTGCAATGCTCCCTTTGGTATGTATCTTACCAGGCACCTATAGCAACTCGAGAGACCTCAGATATTTCTAACCAAGTAAATTCAGGGTCTCAAGCACAAGTCATATATTGACAGACTGAAGTTACTGTCACTGTACTCAGTAGTGAACACACTATTTAGACGAGACTTATGCCTAGCCAGCAGAGCAATCTCAGATCCATACCTAATGGAAATGCTGCACATCTGCAGGTCAAATGTGATAAGGGTCACTTGCTCTAGGGACCATAACCTGGCCTGCGACATAAATAGGACCTGCTGGAGAGACAGATATGTCTCTCAGAGGTTGCTACTCCTCTGGTGTAGGCTACCAGTTCACATCAAACACAGCCTCTGTATGACCCTGGTTAAGTGCAGCCTGGATGGGAAACCATAAGTTCCTTGCTGGGGATTTTACCTATGACCCTCCTAGATATGGGCAATCATTGCTAACTAAGATCTTGAGTATAGGCTGGATCCTTTATATTGGGTTTCTGTAGTATTATATTGGGTATACACGGCTAGGCTTATAAAGACCGTTGGTTCAGTAGCCTAGTAACCACCTATAAACTTATCAAGTAGCAAGAATATTCTTGCCTTCAAGCATCTACATTTTTAGAAATGATAATCATACTTGTGTGCTGGCACCAGTCATGGGAGTAATATATTACAGTAGGTAATATACTACTGTAGTATATTTAGTTTCTAGTAAATAGTAATATAACTAGTTACTTTGTCAAAATAGTAAAAAAATTAATAGCACTATATTCATTTTTTAGTAACTAGTAACTTAAATGTGCGTTACTTTTGAGTTAATTTTGCTTAAACCAGTGGTTTTCAACCTGGACGATATCTCCCCCTAAAGACAGATGGAAAACTTCAGGAGGCCCTGGATAGTATGGACAGTAATCAGATGTTAGGAGGTAACAGAGACTTTGAAGAGGCAATTCGAATGAAAAATTATGATATAATGTGGGCAGAACTCATACCACATAATATTCATAATAGATTATAATTAGTCTGGAGCAAAATTTACTTAATTTTTTAGCACTGCAAGGAGGTGCACGCTAATGACGACCAGACTCTGGCTCTCTCCTGGTATTATGAGACTCTCACCCACTAAAACTTTGGGTTTGAATTTTTAGTTGCTGAAAGTAGAGAAAATGTGATAGTTTGTTATAGGTCTTGTGCTGATGGCTGTGTATGCTTTGGTTTAATTATTATTTGTGACTCTGTAGCTATAAAGACTAGTCGTCTTCTCCTTTAAGCTGCTCCCATTAAGGGTTACCATGGTAGATCATCGATCCGCAGAACAAGGAGCAGTAGAGTTTTACAGTGTGGAGTTGCCAGCCCGGCACTTAAACTTCCTCAGAAAGCACAAGCACCCACACAAACACCTAGGGCCAATTTATAATGTCCAATTCACCTGCAGCATGTCTTGGGAATGTGGGAGGAATCCGGAGCACATGAAGGAAACTCACACTGGACATACAGACTCCACACAGAAGGCACCCCTGCTGAGAATCGAACTGGAGGACCTCTTGCTGTGAGGTGATAATGCTAACTGCTGCACTACTGTGCCACCTAGCTATAGAGAGTAATCTGCTGGAGTTTTTCCAACTGTTAAATGCTATTCATCATCACTGTAGCATTGTGTATACAACTTTAATAAGACACTTATATGCATGTGCTTGCTTGTATGAGGAAATTTCAATATTATAATTGATAACCTACACTTATCTAAAAGTAACACATTACTTTTGTAAGTATTAATAGCAATATATAACTTTTTTAGAAAATTAATAAGTAATAGTGATATATTACTTTCATTGAAAAATAACTAGTAATGGTAACTTATTACTTTTATAAGTAACTAGCACACACTCGGACTGTGCTGCACTTTTTTTCTGGAATAACTGTTGCCATATCCCTAAGAATTTGGTGCGGGGAGTACATAGGGTGAGGAAAGCTCAGCAGCAGGTGGCCAAGACTAATTACATGGAGACATTAATTTGCCATTACAGAGCTGTAGTTCCTCCTGGATATACAAAAATAAGGCAAACAAGGTGCTCCCAACTCAAAATTGGGCAACATATGTATAGTCAGGCAGGGTGCAATTAACAAAAAGCATGAGGTGAAGAATAATTGGACATTTTACACTATGTTGCTTTCACAGTGGGCTCAACTCAACAGAGTGGCACTGGAAACAGCATCAGTACGAGTGTGGGCACAAATTAATTTGCAGTATAAGTGGATGTGTGAGAATAATGGGTAATAAACACTGTCAGTACAGGTAATTAGGTGGCTTACAAAAGGGTACTGCAGCAGTTTAGAGATACTAGTAAGGTGCAAAGCTGTCCAGCTGTATGGCTCATAGCTGTAAAACAATGGAGTGTGCACACTCTGCTACTGTTAGAAGCTGAGAAAAACAAGTTTAAGGCAGCGTTACATTTGGCAAGCTATTAGCTGGCTACACAAAGCCATGGGGAGGCAGTGTGAGCCTTATGGGGCAAACTCCAAAATATATGTCATCAGTAATACAACAGATTTTTTTCACAGCCTGTTTATCAGCCCTATGTGGAGTGTTTAGCTGGTAAGAATAAGAATATTCTAAAGATAAATAGGAGCAACCTCAGACTGATCAGGTGAAGTACCAATGGCTGGCTCCAGATTCAGGGGCACAGAATGGAATGCAGTACAATGCCTACAACATTACCAAACAGTGTCTACAGCAAAGAAGTCCATTCACACTGTTTCATCATAGACTGGCACATAAGAAGGAGCAGATTTCTGCCATGATAAGGGTACCCTGCTTATCTAGCTTGAGGTGAGGGTTGTACTGAAGAAAACAGTGGAGTGATGAAGCTTAGATCCCATATATATATATATATATATATATATATATATATATATATATATATATATATGTCTACCTGAAAACACCGACACGTGAAAACACCAACAACGAAAAAAACGACACCATAAAACGGAAAGTTCAAAAACACGAAACTTAACATGCCCGACAAACCACAATCCCGACAGTCAACAAACAAAACAAATCCCCATCCAAAAAGCACACACACAACACAAGCACACCAAAAACCTTACAAAACTACACTAAACCTTACATACACAACTATCTATGCACTAACCTTAACCCAAACCCTAACCCTAAAGTCTGTCACTATCGCACACTCACCTAACCCACACCCTAACCCTAACTCAACTAATCTGCCTCTAACCCTACTGTCCGTCACTATCGCAGACTTACCTTAATATGTTGGTGTTCTCAGCATCGGGATTTTCAACTGTCGATCATCACCATTGTTGATCTTTCGGTGTCGGTGTTCTTGTTGTCGGCGTTTAGGACTTTCAGTGTTTTCAGGTAGACCTATATATATATATATATATATATATATATATATATATATATATATATATATACCATGCTCATTTAGCATAACATCAGCTTCTCATGTGCAATGGGCAAGGACATCATTAGCGAACATTAAGAAATTTGGAAGATGTAAGAACAACGCTTATGAAAGATAGTTGGGAAATAACGTCTTCTACCACACCTAACATTGTTGTCTTTTATTTGCACAACCTGGGTAGTACCTGTAGAGACAGACTGCATCTTCCAGCAACACCTTTTGCTGACTGGAGCTTCCTGCATGGTTGCTCGCATGGTGCCTTGCTGGTGCTCTTCCATGTGAATGGAAACCCCTGTCTTATACATCACCTCCTGTGACGTATTGTGGTACCTAACATATAACATGTATAATTTGTGTTAAAGCCGAAATTATGATATTTGCACTGAGACCATACAGTTTGCTCAGCTGTACACCCTTCCACAATCCTTATTGTTGCCCATACCTCTCAACCTGGAAACATCAAAAATCTGGACAAGGCCCATGAAAAATAGGTACAAATCTGTATGCTGATTAACATACAATTTGCATACATAATTACACAACCCCACCCACTCCAACAGAATTGTAGGATACCAACACAAACTAAAGGACAGACAACCAAAATATGGCACCAGAGTCCCGCTGCAGCCATTCCAATGTCCCATTACCTGGCTATTTTGTTACATTTACCATAAACACTAATATGCATACTGTTTTACTTTTACAATGATTATTTGGATTTTATTTTTACATTTTATAGCACAATGCACAAACACTAAGCCATCTGCTAAACAAAGCAATACGGTTTCACAATGAACCCACAATCTTCTGCATCAAAAGCAAGTATTAATTTCTCGTTGTTGTGCTACTAACACCACAAACAGATTTGGCATAACCATCACTAACCTTCTCTGCCCCATTAAGAACTATGCAGCACAAGAAATCTGGAAAAGTCAAAATATATTTGAGGGGTGACAAAAGCCCAAAACAGGGACACATTTTAAACATTGCTTTTATAATCGTAGAAAAGTAGCTGGAATAAAATGTTTTATTTTACCATGCATTTCCTGAAAGATAGGAAGACTGAAACTTAAATGGCTATCATTATTTAGTGAACTCAGTTCAACTTCTCACTGATTTGTTAGAAAACCACAAATTTTAAGAGGAACAGACCAAAAGTATGAGCCAAACATTCCATAAAACTTTGGACATTGAGAACTATGGTTATCTCCTTAAATTACAAGTGGGCATTTACACACGTGCACTTGGTCAGAACCTCACCCATTAAACTAAAGCACAGTTTCCAACTGAACCAGATGCAGTACATGCCCATTACCAACCTCCAACCCCTGCAAAAACATTTTTTAACATAACAAGCATCAAAGATGGTGCTAAAGATCCAATTTACAGTTTCAAAATGAATACACTAAAAGAAATTACTTAACTGTGCACTCAATTTAACATATTAGTAATGCTGTGGAAATCGGAATATTACATGCATGTCAGACTGCTCCATGTTAAAGTTTTCATGTAGTTGGGAAAAAAATAAATAAGCTCTGCTGCATCTATTGTTTGACTTTATTTTTTCCTGGACATTCTGAAAATGCAATTATCTAACTGCTTAAAGTGTTTTGTCTAGAAGGGTTTATGGCTATAATACAGGACAATTATGGTGCACACACACACACACACACACACACACACACACACACACACACACACACACACACACACACACACACACTTTGATTCCTTACCTAATTCCCCCAAGTGCTTTCGGCATTCTCGCCTGCCATTAGTTCCCCGAGTGCTTTCTCCGTTCTCGCCTGCCATTATATCCTGCAGTAATTCAGTGATGCCTGTGGTTCTCCGTTTACATGTTGCCTAGACAAAACTGCCATCTGCTGCCATTACATCCTGCTGCAAAAAAAATGAGCATTTACTGCCGAAATATTAGGCGAGCATTACTGACTGCCATTACATCCTGCTGTTTGTTAGTGCTGCCGTTTAAACAATTCCCGCTTGCAGTCAGCTGTAAATGATGACGTGAGCTCCTTGAGCTCAATTCCAACTGGATGGTAGCCCTGACAGAGCTGACGTCATCTCGCACATGATGACGTCAGCTGTGACAGTGAGATCATTAAAAAAATATATATATATCAGAAATGAATGGGTGCCACTCGGGAATCATGGCACCCCTTCATTTGGACCCCAAAACTTGGTAAAAAACGAGTATTTTGGTATGGTTGGGAGGTATGCTGTTGCCCACTATTCATGGTGATACTTATATCAAGGGTTCACATGGCATTTTTGAGATATGCAGCACTTATACTGTATGCCATTCTTCAGCAGACAGACTGTTGTCTATGTGTAGGGAATGTGGCTTATTCTACCCTGCTCAACCTGTTACAGCTATGCAAAACACACACCATCATCAACACCCGCGACAAAGACTACAGTCTTTTAGAGGCACAGAAATAGAACATGGCTGGCACAACAGACTTCTATCCCAAGGAATCCTACACTTACTGAATAAAACTTCCTATGCATGTCAAGCAATACTATGCATGGACTATATTCAGTAATGTTCTGCATGAATAGCCTGGAAATCATAAATCCTCTTTGGGGTATATAGCATGGTGCTTCATGACCATGGAAATTAACTCACTCTACAGTGCTTGGGCATAGCTGGCTATGCTTTTCAATGGTCTTTTGAACTGCATGCCTAGTACATACCTATGAACTTACCAACCTAATATATAGTTACCAAGTATCTTTCCTGCCTGCCTGCTGCATATAGAATATATATGAGACAAAACATTACTTTATTAATGAATGTATTTCTATAATCATCTCATTTGATGTTCTTAATATGGTCATTTGTATATACTACAGACCACACCAATTTTCATACTACCATGACTGTGATACAGGCATCTCTGAATTGCACATGTCCTGCATGTCAAAACTGACTACGTAGTATAGCTTTACACACTGTGCTTTTTCTTTCTGAATACCCCTTACTGTGTTTTTATGTCCTGTAAGAGTACCAACTATATATACACACATAATGTACCTGTACACAAACATTTAATTGTATTATTTTAAAAAGTAATGAAAACAACAAATAGATGCACGCTGTACTCTCCAAGGTACCATGAATTAAACTTAACCTCAGTTTGAAATCATTTAATTTATTCCCCTTATTTACTTAGTTAGCTGCTTGCTTGTTTGTTTATTAATTTCAGCTTGATAACTATGTAAGTGGGGGGCTGACAGACCATTTTGAGTCACAACCTGAGCTCCAGGTTGCAAGAGACAAACAGAAAATTGTAAATAGAATAAAGAATTATTCCTTTGTCTGACAGAATGTCAAACAGTGGCAAAATGCAGAAGTGGAACTCAAGCACAACAATAATAGTTCATAAAATAGAAATGGAAATGAGGTCCAACTATAACTACAACTTTGCAGGCAAGAAGGGCATTGTTGCTCACACCTGAAATATTAGTATGTGTATACATATGTAAAATGTATAAATATAAATAAGCTGTTCAATATAGTGGTTAAGTAGAGAAGGATCTCTCTGTTTTTATTATTTTTTTGTTTAATGTACAGTTATGTTCTTTAAACTAATGAATGTGTATTGTAGATGTCTTGCATTGCCGTGATTCATTAGCAGATTATCTCTTTGCAACAAAGTGCCGATTTACTTTTACTTGCAATTTACACTGTTCCACTGTAGCCATGTTACATTACATCAAAAATATATATGCTTAGATATCATAATTATGAATAGTTATGAAACAGTCAAATAAAACCATGACTTCACATGGAACCTGTGTGTCTGCTTGCTTGTTTATTTATTTTGTAAAATAAATGAAACTATAGTTTCACATGGAATGTGTGTCTGTGTACTTTTTATATATGTAAAAAGTTGTACTGGCTAGTTCTAATTAGAAAAAAAAGACTGTCTAGTGTATAGGAATATACATGCAATAAAAGCCATTAATTTCTTGTGATTTCATGACATTTCAGTTATAACTGAAGGCATACATCTCAACCTTATAGAGCAGAGAGAAAAGCCTTGACAAACTTTTACTTGGCTGAAGTAGTTACTAATGTCCAAGATAAGAGTAGACAGCAACTTTACTCAAAAGTGTTACACAACAGCAATAAGGAACAAGCATAAGACAGTCCATATGACTCAAAGATGGCTACCTACTCCCCCAGAAAATACTCTCTACCACTTTTTCCCCACTATTACTAAAGAACAGGTCCTCAGTGTGCTCTCCAGAGCTAAACACACTTCAGCAATGAGCATTGATATAGTTTGAAAAATGACCCCTCAGCCCAATCGAATGTCAGTCACAGCCTCCAGACAGGGTTCATCCCAAGGGAATGCAGAAGTGCAACGGTCATTCCTCTACATAAAGGTGTCCCATCAACAGTCCCAGGGAATGGCAGACCCATAAGCTGTACTAGTCCCATATACAAGGCCATGGAAAAAGTTATCATGAATCTAATACATAGGAAATCTTCACACACTCGACCCATCCAAGTTTAATTTTGTCAAGGGTAGGTCACACCTACTAAACCCAGTGGACTACTTTGAGAAGGTCACTTGAGACATGGATGATAGGCAAAAAAGTGCATATTGCATATCTTGACCTGTTAAATGCATTCAACACACTACCTCACTTAGGTATTATAGACAAACTCAAAAATGTAGACATAGATCATCTCTGTGTAACCTGATGGATCGTCAAATGGCTCATGGATAGGACACATGAAATTAGAGTGGAGAAATCCACCTCCACCAATAGGCATGTTACTAGTGGTGTTCAACAGGACTTAGCCATTGGACCTCTCCCATTTGGAATATACTTCTCTAAATTCATAGCAATTATAGAGGGTCTTTGGGTGATCAAATCTGCAGATGACTGCAAGTTGGGTGCAATCACTGATTTCTCCAAAGATGATGATATGCTTGAGTAGGGTCTGAGAGCCAAGTAACTAGTGCCAGAAACATAGCCTAATAGTCAATGCCAAAAATGCACATTTATACCATTTGGGAAGATGACCACCCCTGAAAATTACAACATTGATAACACTCTCTTAAGAGTAGACCCAGTGGTAAGGCACTTGAGAACTCTGGTTGACAGCAAGTTGAACTTTGATCACCATGTGTCCAAGGTGGTGAGAAAATCCTTCTATGCAGGGCAAATTATAAGTTATGGAATGCCATCCAAATCTAAGGAGATCATCGTACCACAATCCTTAACCATCATTCGACCAATAATCAAATACATTGCACTTTTCAACATGTAGCTGGCCAGGCATTTACAACAACTATAGTGGCCACAGAGATTCCTCATTAAAAGAATACAGGGTGCAAATAAGTCCTATGTGGAAAACCCAAAACCCTTGTCCATATACTCAGTCTTATACAGACTACTGAGGGGCAATCTATACCTAGCCTACAAGGCCTTTTTAGATCCAGCTCTGATGGATATGCTACACATTCACAAAACAAACAGCACAAGAATTATGTGATCTAAGGATCTAAACCTTGTCTGTGACATAATAAAAGCATGTTGGAGGAACAGGTGTGTGTCTGAGAGATTACCCTTTTCCTAGAAAAGACTCCCCCATTTATGTGAGACAGAGCTCTTCTTTAAGCCTATTCAAATAACATTTGGACCAATGGATGGGAAAGCATTAATTCATACCACCTTGTCCCCTGTGGCCTTCATGGACAGCAATAGCTTGTAGATAGTCTAAGTCACAGGCATACACCAAAGACTTAAAAGTCTTTGGGCATCGACAATTACCAAAACTGGGGCATGACTGGCTAGGCTTAAAAACCATTAGCCTGGTAACCCGCAATGAGGATTTCTTCTAGTGAGTTGGCAATGCATGAAATTGCCTTCCTTACAAATTTGTGTACCAAGAACATGTTGGAATCCAGAAATACATACAATAACCAAAATCAGCTATAGTGGAATGTAGTAAAAGGTAGGATATTAGTTAGCAATGAACTTCTAATTAAATAAGCCAAATGCAACTGTGTATGACAGCAATGTATACAATGTGTTTTATACAGCATGTATCATGGACAATAAAAAAGACAACTGGGTACACAAGTCCCAAGATAAAAAAACTGCCCCATCCTCAAATATGCACTGGTTCCAGGACTGTACAACCTTCAAGACACAGAAACATTCAAACAATGGGGGTTAGCCTAGGTTCAGGGGAAAGAATACCACTACCCCATTGTAGAAGTAAGTAGTAGTCCACAAAAACTGATAGACCAGATAAGAGTCAAAGATGGTAGAGTGGACTAGTGAGGATAAGAAAGAATGTATCTATTGTTACTATTATACATGAAGTCCAGAATTTCCAGATAGAAAATATTCAAAAAGATTGAGAGAAATCAGAGGAAAGAAAAAAATACTTGCACAAGAAAAAACTGTCCAAACCTTCAAACACATTTTTGTGTTCATTAACACAAAAGATTCATGAAAAAAAATTATATATATATATATATATATATATATATATATATATATATATATATATATATATATATATATATATACTCAAAAATGATGGTCCGTTTGGAAAAAAGAAGCAATCAAGGAAGTGCACAAATGTAAAGAACAAAACCTAGAGATTTTTTAAAGGCATGAAAAATAAACATGGACATAGGTTGGTACTAGGCTATCGGCCGTAGGGCCTATAGAAGCCTAGCCAGTCAGCTACTTTTACAGTGTGGGTTCTGTCAGTAAGCCAGTTGGCAACCCATCGAGTGATGTAGGGATTAATGCCCAGCTTAGTAAGTTTATCTATGACTCCAGAGTGGGGGATGGTGTCAATGACCTTGTCAAGGTCCAGATAGGCTGTGTGGACTGCCTTACTCTCGTCCACGGATCTGGAGACTGATTCGAAGAAGTCAATCAGGTTCAGGAAACAAGATTGGCCCTTTACGAATACAAACTAGGTGGGGTCCAGTGTTTTAAGGTTGCCAATGTCTTTGTTTATAAGACATGGGAAAGAAAGAGAGATTTGATTTGCTGCAATATTTATACAAAGGAGAAAGATAAAGTAATCAATGCCCGAAAGCATCTCCAAACAAATTTGTAGAGAAATATAGGTAAAGTATGTAAACTTTCACAACCCAAGAAATAAGATCATAAAGGGGGGGATGTAAAACAGAAGATGAGCAAAATAGAAGGTAAACAAATAGAAGTTGAAGTTATGGAATACTTCCACAGTGAAGTATTTAGTGTAGAAAGTCTAACACAGTTTATGTCACAGCATGATGGAACAGTTAGTCCCCAAAGTAAGGAAAACAGAACGAGTGGGAGACATCTGAGGAAGAAATATGGACATGGGAATGTATAATAACTTAGTACTCTTCCATTATCAGGGCAACAGGTCTATTGAGCACTTGGAATAGAATGCCAGTTCTCTGTTTGAAACTGGTCATTGCAGTAGCAGGATAATTCAACTATCGACCACTGATACCCCATTGTTGTATTATTAGTGTTATTGTTATTAGTGTTATTATTATTATTATTAGCGTTATTATTATTATGTGTGAGATTGAGGAATACCAGGGATGAGGGAATTTGGCCTTCCTCACCTGCAATACCATTTGAAATATATAACATTAGCAACGGCTGAAAGGTGTGCTGAGGGATTTGCACCCTGCAAAAAGAAAAAAAAAATTTAATGTATTTTAACTTGTTTTTCAATTACTTGAGTTTGGAGCAGTCCTGATAAATATTTGGCAGTTCCACTAAGGCAAACAACACATAACCAAGAAGTGAAAGGTTAAAACGTAATCCGCTCAGCTGCACCACCGTTTTTGCAACACAGTTTGTAAGGTTGCTATCCTAGTGGTATAATCTAAAAAGGACTCGTCTAAATGTTGAACTTCTCCCTTGAAAGAAAAGAAACGCTGAATAACACTGTAATTATGTGCTTGAAATGTTTTGCTTAAGGGTGAGAACCAACTAGTCGGACAGCTGTTTTTCTTTGGTGTTATTAAAATGAGAAGTAAAAATGGTATGGGTATTCTTGCTCGTAACATACTTTGGTTCTAGGGTTTAAGTCTGTCGACTTGATAAATGCCTATGAAATTGTAATAAGGTGTACTACTCCATCAATAAAAAATGTCTTCACATTTTTTAAATATTTTTTGGTTGTTTAAAGTGAATTAGAAGTGAGTGCAAGTATAAAAATGTATTGTGCTCATTACACCTGTTACCCCGAAAACAGAAAAGTACCAATAACTTTAATATAGTACAATATTTATGGAAAGGAGAAAGCAAAACAAATCAATACAAAAAGGCATCATCAAATATAGTTGCAGAGAAATACAGCCAAAGGTATCTGGATATGCAACATTTCACAATACAAAAAATAACAAAAAAGCAAGCAATAAGAAAACAATGGGGGGAGTAGAAACGATGATTAGTTGAAAGAAAAACTGAAGTTATGGATTTCCTGAAAAATAAAAGATTTAGTGTAGAAAATCCTACAGTGGTAATGTCACAGCATGACTGAACAATGAGTCTAACAAATTAAGGAGAAACAGTTGGCACGTGAAGCATCTTATCACCTGCCACATGAAGATTCTGTGCAGCCTTTAGCAGGAAATGAGTACAATAATTCAACTGGAGTTGCACAGCAAGGGAAGGAACAAAAAACATTGGCAACTCTGACACAGCCAATGTTGTGTAGTGATAGACAAGTGACAACTCTGACACAGGCAATGTTGTGTAGTGATAGACAAGTGACAACTCTGACACAGGCAATGTTGTGTAGTGATAGACAAGTGACAACTCTGACACAGCCATTGTTGTGTAGTGATACACAAGTGACAACTCTGACACAGGCAATGTTGTGTAGTGATAGACAAGTGACAACTCTCACACAGTCAATGTTGTGTAGTGATAGACAAGTGACAACTCTGACACAGTCAATGTTGTGTAGCGATAGACAAGTGACAACTCTGACACAGGCAATGTTGTGTAGTGATAGACAAGTGACAACTTTGACACAGTCAAAATGTCCGCAGATGTA